>NW_026020050.1:0-3562 GCF_900185275.1 Solanum verrucosum
CCAAGTCAGCACATTTCCTTCCTGTTCAGTCTTTATTTAGCGCCGAGAGGTTGGCTCATATCTACATTCGGGAGGTGGTTCGACTTCATGGGGTGCCAGTTTTCTATTATATCAGATCGGGGTTCTCAGTTCACGTCTAGTTTTTAGAGGACCTTTCAGGATGAGTTGGGCACTCGGGTTGACGTTAGCACAGCTTTCCTCCCGCAGACGGATGGCCAGTCGGAGCGTACTATTCAGGTCCTTGAGGATATGTTGCGGGACTGTGTTATGGATTTTGGAGGTTAGTGGGACCAGTTCTTACCTTTGGCGGAGTTTGCGTACAACAACACCTACCACTCTAGTATTCAGATGGCCCCATTCGAGGCATTATATGGTAGGCGTTGTCGCTCTCCAGTTGGTTGGTTTGAGTCTACAGAGCCTAGGCCGCGTGGTACAGATTTGCTTCAGGAGGCCCTGGATCAGGTGAGGGTGATTCAGGATAGGCTCAGGCCGGCTCAGAGTAGGCACCAGAGTTATGCGGATCGGAGGCGCCGACCATTGAGATTTTCTGTTGGTGATCGGGTATTCCTCCGTGTGTCGCCCATGAAGGGCGTGATGAGGTTTGGGAGGCGGGGCAAGCTTAGCCCTAGGTACATTGGGCCTTTTGAGATACTACGGACAGTTGGGGAGGTTGCTTATGAGTTGGCCCTACCTCTAGCATTTTCAGCCATCCACCCGGTTTTCCATGTCTCAATGTTGCGGCGTTATGTTCCTACTGAGTCCCATGTGCTCCAGTATGATGCAGTCGAGTTGGATGATCGTTTGACATTTGTAAAGGAGCCAGTTGTCATTCTAGCCAGAGATGTGAGGAGATTGCGCTCGAGAGCCATTCCTGTTGTTAAGGTCCGTTGGAGGCATCATCCAGTCGATGAGGCTACCTGAGAGACCGAGCAGGAGATGCGAGAGCACTTTCCCATCTTGTTTGAGCCTTCAGGTACTTCCTGACCCTTACTTTCGCGGACGAAAGTCCTTTTTAGTAGTGGATATTGTAATGACCCTCCAGGTCATTTCTGTGTCTTGCCTTCTGTGTGTCGTTTAGAGCGTTCCTGTAGCGACCCCAAGTCATTTATGACTTGCTGGGACTGACAGTTCGGTCACCTGGTCGTTCGTTTGGTCTTGGTGCGAGTTTTTGTGTTTTGGAGCTTATGAACCTTGAACGATCATTTTCGATCAAAAGTTCAAGAAGATGACATCGGAATCCAATTCTGACGAATCCATCAGCTCCGTAAGGGTCATTTTAGGCTAGTAGCATGGTCGACATGACTCCCGAGGTTTTCAGTGTGAGTCGGTGCGATTAGGCGTTTTCACTTTAAGTTTAAGTCTAAGTTTGACTTTGGTCAACATTCTGAGTAAACGCACTCGGATGACTATTCCCTCAATGCGGTTAGCTCCAGAATGTCGAGTTTGGTCTAGATTGACCCTTCTTTTGTGTCCCGAGGTTTTTGATATCTTTCCGAGCCCTTTTGTGGGTTTTGACTTAAAATGGCCTTTGGAAGTGGGACCCACTTTTTATCGAGATGACCTTTGATCGAAATTTCGACTTCTCCATTGAGTCCGGAATATCGAATTTGGTATGGTTGCATATCTCGTTTGCGTGCACGGGGTTCCGAACGAGTTCGGAGCACCCCGTCGGAGTTTTTATGTTTTGAAAAAATTGCAGCAAATCTGCTATTTATTGCATGAAAAACCAGCAACATTTCCCAAAACTTAAACCCTCATAACTCTCTCATCTTTTGTCCGATTTAGGCGATTCGAAGTGCGGGAGCTTCGTATTTTCGGTGGCTTTGCGGTAGAGTGTTCGGAAGTTGTTGGGTCCACGTGTTTCGAGGTAATTTCGCGATAAAACCTGACTGCAGTACTTTTTTCGAGTCTTTAATTTTGGTACTTTTGTTTTGGTCATATCTCACTCATTTTAACTCGGTTTTGGGTGATTCGAAGTCCCAAATATTGAGAATTATCGTGACTTCGTCGTAGAGTGTTCAATGAGTGCTGGGCACCTTTCGATTCTAGTTCATTCCGAGTTTAGACTACTGCTATACGGTTTCTTTTAGTGATTAAAGTGTGGTTTCTTGCTTGTTGGTTTTGCTGTATTTTGAGCCTCAGATTGTGTTCCAAAACAAGTTTGGAGTGTTGTTTAGGGTCTCTTGACAGAGTCAAATTTGGACAGTTCGGTGCGGGTCCCACGATTCCCGTTTTGACTCCAAAATTGACCAGTCTTCGTTTGTTGTTATTTTGGTGTCTAAATGACCGTAGTAACGTTTGTGACTCTATTTTTGATAGCGGGGCAGCGTTTCGAGACTGTTCGGAAAGGGACATCTCCGGTAAAGTGATTTGGAGAGCGCGCGATTGCCTTAAGGTAGGCTACGACTTCCTTTCTTTTAGATTGAGCTTAATTGTGTAAAAATCTGTCGATTGGAGTGAATTGGGGTGAGTACCAGTTTACTACTTTAGTTGATTAGTTACCTTATGTTAGGATCGATTGGCCACATTTCGGTATAGTATCATGTTAAGCGGTTTAGTAGAGTTGCATGCTTATGTGCTAAATGTTATTGTATGCTTGTATGCTATGTTTTGCATGCCTTGTTCATCCTTAACCGTAAGCATGATGTCCTTAGTCTAGGTTAGGCTAGCATTGCCTTAGACTTATGACCCGTGTGTGCTGGATACCCTTGACTTGCTACCGACGTCGTTCGGATGACTTAGCTCCTTGTAGACTGGAATAGCAGACTTGAGTCTGATAGTTTGAGCCTTAGATTAGGCGTTATCACTTCTTGCTGCACTTCTGTATCTTCTCTCTCTCATCTGCGATTCCGACACATTCTCGAAGGTTTGGTGCATCACTCGAGGCGTGGATTGAGATAGTATAGGCTTGGAGCCCTTTTGTGATATCTTAGAGTGGACGGCGTTCCACGGTGGTTGTTGTTGGATTGAATCCTATTGGAGATACCATCACCCCCGAGGTCGTTCTTTCTAGCTGGGCTGGGAACGTATCGCTGGCTGGGTAGACTCGGTGCATCAACGATCACCCCCGGGCCTCTCTTTCTAGTTGGACTGGGAGTGTGCTGCTAGCTGGTGTCCCGGGGTCGCTCTTTCTAGCTGGGCTAGGAGCTGACTGCATGGTAGGCGACTCGCGATATCTACCTCACTCACGAGTCCCTCTTTCTAGCTGGGCTGGGAGTGGACTGTTTGGTTGGGTGCCCCTAGGGTCACTCTTTCTAGCTGGGCTGGGAGTGCACTGCTGGCTGGTGGTCTGATGGATTATCTTAGTTACTTTGGGCTGGGAGCCCGATTTTCTTCTTTTTCAGTAGACTAAGCTTTTTCGTGTACCTGTTGGGCTTATGTGGGTTCGTTCAGGTTTTATTTGAGCTTGTGCAGGAGTGTACCTTCTGGGCATATGGGGTTCCAGTTAAGTTTAGTTTAGTGTACTTAGTTTGTTTCTGGTATGCTCGTGTGCTTTCTTTTCTTATCCGTTTTGACCTCTCTGTGTCTAGATTCTATCCTTTCTTATTGTTTTACCTTTCCT
>NW_026020051.1:0-16177 GCF_900185275.1 Solanum verrucosum
TATAAACGTGTAGTTTCTGAAATTTGTATAATTTTATAAATAGATTTTGTAGCTGAGTACAGACGTATCTTTCCTCCCTACATGATGAAAAATTACGCAGTCAAGTTTGAGTTATATAAATGTGTAGTTTTTGAAATTTGTATAACATAATTTGTATAATTTTTATGTAATGGTATTAGTATTATATAGTTTGTATTATTGTTCAAAATATAGATGTTTGTGTTTGTATAAATTGTTGTTTTTGAGTTTTATCAATATTTATATAATTTTGAAATTTGTATTACTGAAGAAAAAAAATCAATTTTAAATCTACAGTTGTATTCATATTTGTATAAATCCATAATCGTATATAGTTATTCTAATTGTATATTTTCTTTATATAAAATATATAAGTAAAAGTTTATCAACATAATTATACTTATACAAAATATATAAATGGCAAATTAGTAAATTCTGTTTATACAACCAGAAATAACTTATTTACATAAACAGTTAATTCACCAAAATTATAATTATCAATTGATTCAATTAAATTTATACAAAAATGAATACAAATAAATTGATGCTAATCAGTTTACACAAATATGGACGAAACAACTCAATACACATGAATTATACAAATGAAGAACTTAAACTATAACTACCGTCCGTAAATATATAAACTAAAATTAAGAAGCTTAATTAAATTTATTATAGTGATTATTTAAAAAAAATTAAATAGATATACTAATAAAAATAGCATAATCTAGAGATATTAATCAATCTAGATATTTTTATTTTTGTATATTAGTAAATAAATAGAACAAAATAATGTTACAAAAAAGAAGCAGAAACAGTCAATCTAGAAATCAGAAGAAAATGGAAGGGCAGAAATGTAAACTCACGTAATATTCCGGGTCGAATCAAACAACCCGCAATCACCTCCACTTAGCCCTACCAAACCCTAACTGTATAAATTGCCGCATTATTCACCATTACGAAACCCTAGTAGCTGTCCCAAATCTACCATTGAAGAAGTTTCTCGTAGCTTCCAATTCTCGTCAGTAATTGCTCTCTCTTGATTCATAACTTTAGCCGTTTCGTATTGTGTTTTCAATTTATGTATCTAATATTTCTCGTGTTTTCTGTTAGAGAAGAAGAAGAAGAAGAAATGAAGGTTATTGCTGCTTATTTGTTGGCTGTTTTGGGTGGTAACGCGTCACCTTCAGCAAAAGACTTGAAGAATATCCTCGGTTGTGGTAAAAAAATTAACCCCTTTTTTTTTTTTTTTCCGTTTAAATTTAAGTGATGTTTTGATAAAATGGTGTAATCAGGATGTTAATTGAATATCAAAATGGAGAGATAGATATATGTACTATTTGAAAACATGTTAAATTATTGAGTATTACAATGAAATGGGGGTATGGATGGAGCAGAATGTATATTGATGATCCATACCGAAAACCCTAATAGCTTGGTTTCTCAGTCTTTGTTGTGTGTTTGAGGCAGCAAACTGGTAAAGGCCATTGTGTGATTCATGGGTAAGGGGATTTGGGGCATGGGGTTTAGCATATAAAATTTTTCTTAAACAAATAATGTTCATATACATACTGTTAGTGAGTAGATTTTACCTTTGGGCCAGTTCTTTTTGGCCACCGGGTCTTTGAAAAATGTGAGTGTATGCTGTTTGTTTACCCATTAGTTGTCTAGAATCATCTAAACAGGCAATAGAGTAATATATTGGTATAAAAATTGAAGCTTTGTTATGTGCGGAGAGTACCAGAAGCTACTTAAGGTGGACTGGGATTGAAGATTAAGTATGCCTTACATCCAAATAGAAAGAGGGAGGGGTTTTAGATGTATGAATCCTGACATTGATTTTGTTGCCTTCTTGAAATAAGATTTGCGTTATTAAGAATTACAAAAAAATATTTAAAATAATGTTGTAGTATTAAATGGTTCAATTTTTCAAATAATAAGTCTTTACTTTTGGGGTGCGGCTGGTGCTATGAAATTTGATGTAGTTAACATATTTACTCTATACTTTCCAGGCTGTTAATGAATGAGGTAGACTTCAAGTGTGTTGCTAGTCCCTGTATTCCTTTTTTAAGTTTGGTAGAAGTGAGCATGGTGTTATTGTTTTCCATTAACCTGCAATGAGATTATAGTGTTATGGTGTATCTCTCATATGTATACATTGGATAGGAATAGCATCTAGTCTTAGTTTCATGTACAAGGCAATGCACAATCATTGTTTTACAGTCGTTAATTCTTGGAGAAGTCTTGAGCTGATAATCTGTAATTCTCTGCTTCTATCAGTAACACTATTATACCCGTGCACATGCTAAATGGCTGGTTGTTTGTTGCACACTCACATTTGTGGTTGATGTGGTCTGCAGTTGGTGCTGAGGCTGATGATGACAGAATTCAACTGCTCTTGTCTCAAGTTGATGGCAAAGATATCACAGAGCTGATTGCTGCTGGCAGAGAAAAGTTGGCTTCAGTACCTTCTGGTGTGGTGCTGTTGCAGTTGCTGCCCCTGCCGGTGGAGCTGCTGCAGCCCCTGCTGAGGAGAAGAAGGAAGAAAAGAAGGAGGAGAAAGAGGCATCAGAAGATGAGGATATGGGATTCAGTCTATTTGATTAGAAGAAAACAATCTTGTTCTCTATGCATCCCTTGAGCTTACTTTAGGAAGTTTTTTTTGGTCTAGTAATGGATCTAGTTGACAAACCTTGATTTTACTTTTGGAAACTTTTTTGAGGCAGATGCTAGAAATTAAATGACTTTGATTATATTCCCGCTTCTTGTTTTGATGTGTCATTCAAAATCTAGAATTAGTGATTGCGTTGGTGTGCTCAACAATCTAGTCTTGGTGTTTATTTCCATTATAAGGGCAGTGAGTTTGTTTATACGACTGCAAATGCAATAGGTTTGGACGAATGAGTTGAATAGTTGAATCTGTAGTTGAAGTTGGTGATAATTCTTCAAGCTCCATTACTTGATTCAATATGCATTGAAAAACCCTAAATCAAGCTATCGAGTTCCACACTATTGAAACACTAATATTAGGGGTGGCATGGCAAATAAACCCAACCTGTTCAACCCGTTTACATAACCCACTCTTTCATTATCCATTAAAAAATTGGTTTGACATGTATCCCAAATTGACTCATGAAAATTCCTATCAAAATATTTTTAAGAAACTTTTTTTGTTTCAATTTGTAATGTTGTATAGAGCCGTAATAAAATAGTTTAAAAGAACAAATAAATAATTAAATTTACTAAAAATTGAATTGAGCTGGGTCTTGACCCGTAATGTAATTCATTTTGATCGAAGCAAATTTGAATGGATTTGATTTTGATCCAATTATTGTCTTACCTCATTATGACTCGTTCAAATTTAACTCAATCAGCTCAATTGCTACCCACAACTCGAGCTTTCCTTTTTACTATCACAATAAAATAATCTAAAATACCCAATTAATGAAAATAAGTAGAAGTGTATAACCCACTAAAACATGAATATTTGATGAGCAAAAAATGTACATTTGAGAGGAAATTTGCAGAACCCCCAAATCCCTTTCAAACCCCTCAAAAACCTCTCGTCATTTTCCGTCATCAAAGCAACGCCGGCAACTTCTCCGGTGAGTTCACTCTCTCTTCTCCTCTTCATGCCGTTGATTTTCTCTCTCTAAAAAAAATGCTCACTGTTTTTTTTTTAAAAAGAGAGGCTATTTTTGGATTTTGAGATGTAGGTTTTCTTTTTTCATTTGGTACGATTATTTCCATAATTTGATTGCTACTACTACTGTTTGTTAGTGTAGTTCGTTCATTATGTTAACAACAACAATAATATTTCCAGTGTAATCCCACAAGTAGAGTCTAGTAGATAGAACCCTTGCTCAAGCAAAAGCATATAAAAGTAGATCGAGAAAAGAAATAATGGAAGTGAAGCAAAATAATATAAAAATCATGATAAAGCATTTTAGTTCATTATGTTTGTTATAACAATATCGATTTAGTGGTTTAGATTATCAGTTGAATTAGATACATCTATAAATAAGAGTAGGGTGTATTGCTTTATATTGGAGAAAAGGCCAAAACCATGCTCTAAAATACTAAATTCGGGCTTTAGGTCAAGGTAGGCATTGTTCTTTGAGGTGGAGGATTAATAGTCCTTTATCTTTCCTAAATTGATTCCTTTTTAGTATTTGATAACTGATTCTTCCTGTAACTAATGGAATACTTCATTGTATAGAAAAAGAAATACTTTAGGTATCTTTTACAATCTCCCTCCTTCCTGTACTTGCCATCCCCCCCCCCCCCCCCCCAAAAGAAGCTACTCCCATCATATGTTCTTCTCCCCAAATCGAGCAGTTTTAGATACCCTTTTAGTGAAAGTCTAGCTCAAAGGAATTCTTTATAAACGAGGTTTGATACTTGAGAGGAAGAGTAGAGGATTGACTAAGAAACTAGCTTCAAGTTTAATGGAGAGAAATCGTAATTGGCGTAGTTGGTATCACATTCATAGTCATAGTCTTGTCTCCTAAAATCGTATAGCGGTGAATACATAAATTCGTTTTGCTTGTTTTTTTTTATTTTCAAACACAATGTTTGTTCTTTGCCACTTCTGCAAGAAAACTGAAATGCAGAAAAAAATGAAAAAGGGATACCTCTATAAGCATTGCTATGTGCTGCTAGGACACAGAGATAATCCTATTAGCATTGAAATGTATAAGAAATATAGTTGTTACTCTAGTGCTTAAAGGCAAGTTAGAGTTGCAGTCAATTTTGTGTGAAACAATATGATATAATTCCATTCCTAGAGGAAATCATCATTGCCCGAGGCATAAATCTGTCATAGCAACTCCCATTGCGTTTCATTCTTAAGTTTGTGTTCTAACTTTGGATCAATCCAGAACACAGATTCCATGATTGTTCTATCTCCTACACTATACTAAAAATCAACTCATACTCTTTAAGAATCAAACAACAACAACTGAGGACTATGAGAAGGAAAGCAATAAAATAAATGGGGGACGAGGAGAAAGCTTTCAGTTGGATACTTGTCAAATCTACTTGCAAGAGCTGATACACTTTATGTACAAGAAGTCGATGACGCATTTATCAGCAATACCTTTACCAAAGTTACAAATAAAGTTTAGGGAAGAGGTTAGCGACATGAGAGAGACATATAAAACTGAGACTTTTCCCTTGAATGATTGTGAGACAGGCAAAAGGGTATTTTGTTGGCCTGTAAAGTGTGAACCTGTTACCATGTCTCTTCTGCAGAGAGAAGCCAGGAAACACGAACAACCAAATGGCGAAGTCATCCACCATCAACAAAGGAAGTACGGTGGAGGAATGCCAAGAAATGATCCGGAGAGGTCTTAGAAGTAAGTTCTTCACATCTCTCTATCTCTTTCTCTGATAGTTTTCTTGATTCACATTCAGTGGTTAACACCCATTCAATTTTAATTCTTAGTTTTTGGTTTTATTCTTACGTTACTACTTTTATTTAGCTCAAAAGATAAATTGCGTCAACTTATGGGATGGCACATATAAATACCTGCAAGCTAATCCAGCACCATTGTATAAAAGCAAAAGCTTTATAAGATAAATTCACATGCTATTGAAATAAATGGACTTGAATAGAATGGATTCACTTGATTCATATAGCTGATACAAACTAGTTTAAGATTGCAGCGTAATTGAATGATGTTGACTGTAAGCATTTTTATTGCAGCTCCAATGGTAAAGTTCTTAAAAGAGCATCTGGAGAAATCTGGTTGTCGAATTGGTGATAACTTCATAAAAGCTAGCCATTGCGACCAGAAGATCAGCGGCGGCTATGCTCGTGGACGTGGGGTAATCAACATAATTTATTATTCCTGGACTTTCTATTAGAAGTTGAGGTGGTCAATTTTAAGTTTCTGCCTATTGTGGATTTGAAGAACATTTCTTCTTGTGTTCTAAATACAGTGGTGCTAATTTTTCTGTCTTGGAGTTGCCAAATTCAATTGAAACATTGTGGGTCAGTGGAGGACAGACACCTTTTGAAGTAGATAGGGTGTCAAAGGTGAATTCAGGATTGAAGTTACACCTCTACACTAACTTCTCCTGTGTGATGATGGATGTGGGCTTTGTATTAATATTTATTTAAAATATGCAGACTCTATATGTGTGTGTGGTTATCTTTGTTTTCCTTATTGTGTTGGTTGTCTTTACATCCTCAAGTATTTACTGATCTTGTTTTTTTGGCTATTAAGATAATTGTGTGCAGTAACCACATGCAAATTCAAGATGAGGTGAATCAAGTTCTCATACATGAGTTAATTCATGCATATGATGAGTGTCGTGCTGCAAACTTGGACTGGGCTAATTGCGCTCATCATGCTTGTAGTGAAGTTCGTGCTCTCAAGTGTCGCTTTTATACTAATTCTTGTACTTTTGAGTTGTCTTCGATTATTGAACTTGAATTCTTTGTAACTGCTTTTACAGATCAGAGCTGGCCATCTTAGCGGTGATTGCCATTACAAACGGGAATTACTGAGAGGTTATCTTAAGATACGGGCCATGAACAAGTGAGTTTTGTTGATCATTCATGTTTGCTCCTATAATTATCTGTGTAGAGTTGTATTTTGCTCCACCTCAGTTATGGAGCTGTATCTGTGAGCTCATTGGAAACACCCCTGCCCCCAACTGAACTGTTTAGTGTGCTGAAGCGAATATGTAGCAGCTTTGAACTTGTGTCCTTCACTTTGTGGAATAAGCTTGATAAGAAGTAGTTTATCTTTCTTATTGACATGTCAGATTTATGCTGTGGTGACATTCCACATAGAATAAATAATAAGTGGAGCATTGACTCTGCAAGAAACAAAATTTGTATGTAATAATATGT
The DNA here is from genome assembly GCF_900185275.1 of Solanum verrucosum. Lineage (NCBI taxonomy): Eukaryota > Viridiplantae > Streptophyta > Magnoliopsida > Solanales > Solanaceae > Solanum > Solanum verrucosum. The sequence goes on from NW_026020051.1 coordinate 6,881, forward strand.
CAAAATCTTTTCATTGGAATATCTTTTCTTGCAAGCTTTCAAGCTGCCTGGTATTGGACCAATTCTTCAATTAGCTATGGATGATCTTGTCTAGTATGCTAGCTGCTAGCCTGTTGCATTATAATGCTGACTTTGTCTGGTGGCTTATGTGTTCTCAAACGTGATCCTGGTATTACTTGTATCTAATTCTTTTTCATAGGGGATTTAGTGTGAATTGAGCGGTTTATTTAGCTGTTTGACATTATTCTGAGTTACATATCCTTATATGGATAGAAAGCTAAAGACAAAGGATAAAGGCCCTAATTAGCACAACCATTGATTTTCACCTATAGAAGTGAAAGATACAGTTCTTGAATTATACATTTGCCAGGCCCCCAAGGCTTTGGTCTATCATTAGTGTTAAGAGCGCATCACATGATATGTGGGTTTAGGCTCACGTCATGAGTTCGAACCCTGCTCTAGACAAGTCTGTATTTAAGTGGAGAAGAGTAGAGGGGGGCTTATTATCCAATTTAATAAACAGCTTCAAAAAAATTGTACATTTGGCCAGTTTGAATAATTTATAGTTTATCGCCTTTTATGTTGCCGCTATGGTACTAATGGCCTTGCTCTTTTTGAACTCTATGTCTACACCAGACGTGTTAACATTAATCTCTCGTAGTAGTTCGTGGGCCTGGGCTGATTTTTAACATCATGGTCACTTGACAACTCCTTCTACTGCAAGTCTCAAGTTCTTCTCTCAGTGATTCAACTCATCATTCTTTTCATACTTATGCCTTAAAAGTTATTTCCGTTGTCTTTAATTGCTGAGGCTATTAGATCATTGAGTGCACTTTTACTAAGTTCTCCCCCTATCTTGACTGTTTTGACCTACATTGTATCTCAGTCCTACTCAAAATGTAATTTCTTTTTGAGGGACCATATCAAGTTTGGAAACCAGCCCCTCCTCAGTCTCTTTCCCCGACGTAAGAGTCCCACATTAGTTTCAAAAAAACATGGGTTATGGTCTCTTTATATGGTTTTAGACAATCCTGGGGTGTTAAGAGTCTCACATTGGTTGAACCTACGCTGCAGTCTCTTTATGGTGTTCGACAAGTCTTACCTCACGGGTTAGCTCCTGGGTTTGAGTTAGGCTTAATGTTTTTTCTTCTCCTTTTGTGTTCTGTGATTTACAATCAGACACTCCTCCCCTTTTCCCAACCAATTAGTTTTGTTTGATAGAGCTTGACTTGTTTTTTGTGTTTTTCCTCTTGGCGATTCCTGGAAAAATTTAGTAACAGGGAAAAAGTTTCTAGTCGATTTTTCCAATAAATTTTAACCATATAAAAGCATCTACATTGTTAAGGCTGATGTTAATCCAAAAGTTCTTGGTAGTCCATAAGCACAAAAGTTTCCCGAAGACAAAACCTGAAACCAATCTTTCTAGGACCTTTTAACGAATGTAACAAATGCTGCACTACTTGTATGGGTTCACGAGACAGAAGGTATTATCCATCTACCTTAGCCGTTGACCCAATGTGTACCTTAACGATACTGTATGTGATGAAAAGGTAAAAGAAGTTGACAATTTTGTGAACTCTCAAGCTATTCATAAGTTTTATCGGAAAGATAAAATCGAATTGGAAAGAGGGATTTTTAGGTTTGTCTCCAAATATCATTTCATAATTGATCCTTCAATGCATATGGACCGTCTGTATGTAACTATATAGGTCCTTTTGTTGTACATGTATGACAAAAGTTGCTTAATTGTTAATTAGTTTCTAACTTTCTTCCCTCTGCATTTGGCTCTATGAAGGAATGTGTAAAGCGAAGAGTTATGAAATCGATGTCTGGTAACCCAAACTGTTCAGAGTCCGCGAGTAGGGATGCCATGGAAGCTATCTGGGATGTTTGTTACAATGATACTAAGCCCTTTGACAGAGCCCCTTGAAACATAATGATTACCAGTAGCTTCTCAAAGATAACCAAGGTGGCCTTCTGGCAAACTCGATACACTGATATCAGATTGAAAAAATCGCGGTGTTGGTTTAGTTTGGTTGATACCATTGCATTATTGAGGCATATTGACTGAACTGTGATGTAATGAGCATAAGTTCTGTAAAATTTACAGGGATTTTTATACCTATTCTAGGAACTTTTCATAATAAGTGATTTTTTTTTCTTGTATTGCAATATGAATTGTTCTTGTGTCAATCAACATTTATTTAATTTGAGACTTTTTTTCTAATAAAAAGTAGTTGAGTATGATCTTAATTCTTATGTAAGTTATTGTCTAGTAGAAATTTTAGATCATCACAACATACAATTTTTCTGTTGTATCTGGGTTGTCTTGTAGAAATTTTAGGCTTTAGAATGAGAAAGTTTCTTCTCGTATTTTCAATCTTAACAAGATGGCAATGTTTCTACTCAATGACGGAATCGGGATTTTCACGAAGGATGTTCATATATACAAAAAGGCAAGCACATGAAAAAGTCCAAGGGTTCAATATTTACTATATATATATGAAAATAATCTTGACCAGGGGTGAGCTAGAAGTCCACGTACGGATTCGATTGAATCCAGTAACTTTTGCTCAAATAGTGTGTTGTCAAATATGTACATATATGAAGTTTATAACCCAATTATCAACAGTTGAAATCATTATTATAAAATTCAGAATTCATAAAATTAAAATTCTTGCTTCGCTTCTGATCTTAACTATATATAAACAATAATTTTTTTAAAGAAGAGGGTTCGGATGATCACGAGATTCTTGCTAGCTCCGCCCATACAGTTCCACTAAACATTAATGTGTTATAAATAATGAATAGAGAGGACCACCATTGCAACAAATGAATAATAATTTTACAATTAGACATCATGTATAAAAGTCAATAAAATGGTTGTATATTGTCATGAGTAAATTGATAAATAGATATTAAAATAATGACGAACCCAATGATGTAATACAACATTACCGACCATAGTAAAATAACATCATCATTCAAAGAATTATTAGAGTTTTGTTTAATTAAATGTATATGTCAAGTTGCACCAAAGTCTTTTTAAGTAATCCATCTGTTTCTAATTACTTGTCCACTTATCTTTTTTTAGTTGTCTCTAATTACTTGTTCATTTTGACAAATCAAGGAAGGACAAATTTTTTTTACCTATTATACCCTCAATTAATTACTTCGAAAAATGTAGAACTTCTTGAAAATCTTAAATTTTTTATTTATCCACTTCATAATTAATAGAGATAAAATGGTAAACTCACTATGCCAATAATTATTTTCTTAATAGGTGTATTAATTCAAAAATTGACAAGTAAAAGTTCATATTCAATGATTAGTTGTTAAAAGGAAAAGTGAAACTATAATTGGTTTATGAATGTCGGAGACTAGGAGGCATTATATATATATAGGGTTTAATATATGTACATATATAAAAAAAAATAAACTTATAAACTAAATATATAAATACATTTGAGTTTTCTTTATATAACATATTATGACATCGATTCTAAAAGAGCTAGATTGTTATAACAAATTATTGTTATAAAGAAGGACTGGTATGAAAAGGTCTGTTTATTTAATAAAATTATGCTTATTATGTTCTCACATACTTTAAGTTCTAAGTACACCTCTCAAACATATGATACAATGCCATGGTATTGTTTACCAATTGTGTCAGCTTGTATTTATCAATTTTTAGCAATCTGTATGTATCGAATTTAGATTGTATTCGTAGATAAAAATTATATTCGTCGAATACATCATGTATTTAGCATCACTCTTCTCTCTCCCAAACTATAATCATTTTTGAAAATTTCTCTTAATTAAATGATTTTATCGATGCATAAAATCTGAAGTGTGATTGAAAATTTTCCTTACTTTATTTTAATTGTTAACTGAATTTCCTTCTATAATATATTTGTTACTATATTATTAATATAAAAAAATATTTTTTTAGATGCCCTTCTAGCCATGTGATGTGTACATGAATTGACAAAAAAATCACATTTTCTTCCCACAGAACTGGTATTCATTAATTTTGTAGAATTTAGAATTTTAATTTTATGAATTTTGAATCTTAAAATATTAATAAAAACTTTTAAAATGAATTATTTTTTTAACATTTGCAACAGAGAGTATACATTTTTTGTATAAAAAAAAAATATATATATACATTTTTTGTAATCTCTATCGGAAAGGATAGTTCATGAGGTTCTAGAAAATAATAAGCAGGAGCGTGGATACATACAAACCTAACGGATGGGATAAGAATAATTTTTGGACGATCAACCAACCCAACCCCAACAATGACTCGGCTCGGAGTGAATTGCATATTAAGCAAATAGAAAGAGAGAAACTTACTTCCGCTTGGTTGCTTATGATAGACTAAAGAAAAACACTAATTGAGTATAGCAAGCTGCTCATAAGATAGTAATAATATCTTAAATTGCATATGAAATTTCTTTTTAGCCATTGCGCTGAAACAGTTCATTTGACAGAACACTTCTAATTTGTATTAGGCAAACGCTCATATCTTTTTACATGTGAGTTGTGATCAATATTTAGAATTTAGAATTAAACTAATTCAGATTTATGCATTATAGGGTTTATTTTTTTGGGGTGACGCTTTCAACAAAAAAAAATTTCGTACTCGGGTTCACACCCAAAATTTCGAATGATTAAGAGTGAAAGAATCTCAACCATTCCATGAAGTTAGATATTCGTGTGGCCTGTATAAAAGCTCAATCACCTTCATTTATTTTGTCTTTGGTTTGTTGCCTAATAAAAGGTCAAGACATGTGTGCCCTAATTTACCACCACCTATCTTTTCAAAAACAAAAATTATCTAATCATGTCACGTATTTAATTTAAAGTCTGATTAATTTGAATTTTTCAATAAAATTTCACTTTGGGAGGTAAAAAGTTCTTTATCAAAGACACAAGTTTTTGTGGGTATTGAAATAACACAACATCATGCAAAAAATAATCATTGCAAATTAAACCTTGAACACCGATAAATAAAGAACAAAAAAAATATATTGAGATATGTTTTGGAATCATAAAAGCAATAGCGAATTTAGGATTTTTAAGAAGATTTGAAAAATAAAAATATAGTACATAGAAGTTAATTGAAATCTCAAAATTAATTTTACACCCTCTAAATCACTAGGACAACCCCTCTCTCTATATATAATAATAATCGAAAAAGTAGCGAAGGAGTTACATTTGTAGAATGAATATATATATATCTATAGAATGATACATTTTTATTATTGAATAACACAAACTATATTTTCAATCTTAACAAGATGGCAATGCTTTCCACTAGACCTTGTGATAGCATTGTCAAACATGGGCAATAATGTATTGCAACAAAAATGAATAATATTTTAATAAGACATCATGAAATTAAAATTAATGAAATAGTTATATATTATCATGGGTACTAAAATGATGAATAAATAAAAAGATTCACTTAAAAGAGAACATCTACTCCCTCCTTTTCAATTCATGCTAAATTTAAAAAATTTCGAGAGCTGATTTAATTGATTCTTAAGTTAAATTAATTAAATTAATTTAATATTACTATAATACAAATTTATTTTACATCAATATGATGAAAAGTACTCAATTTATGTAATTTGAATCTCAAAAAATAAATATCACGTAAAATGAGACAGAGAAATTAAAACATAAACTAGGACAAAGTATTAGAGAAATATAAAAATAGTGAGAGTGGAAAGAGATGACTAACCCACTGATGTATACAAACATTACGTCCATAGTATAACATCATTTTTTTTTAGTAATAACATCATCATTCAAAGGGAAAAGAGGAATTATTATATGTATATATGTCAGTTGTACCAAAGTCTTAAAGTACAAATTCATAATTATCATGTGGTAATTACTAATTAGTTGTTGAAGGGGGAAGTGAAATTCTAATTGGTTTTTGTATGTCTGATCAGTCTAGGAGGCATATAGGGCAAATATTTTTGTAACGACGTTATTTGTATAGAACATTTTGACTATTATAGTGAGATTGCTATTACAAAAAATATATAATATTATATAATATAATATAATATAATTAGAGGCGGAGCTAGGTAGGGGTTCGGACGAACTCAGTAGCTTTTTTGTAGACCCTGTATTTGGACTAGAAAATTAATTAAATATATGTATATTAATTTGTGAATCCCTAACAAAATTGATTGACGGTTCTAAAGGAAATTTAGAACCTCAAACTCTTTATCCTTATAATATAATATAATATGCAATAAATTCTAAATAAATGTTTATATAAATACTTTATTGAAAAAATTGAAAACCTGAAAAAATTTGAGGTAAAAATTCAAAACTATCTGAAAAAACTCAAACCAACTCGATTCATGTACATTCACAGTCTCTACCTCCCACGTACATATGATATTATGGTGACAATTGAATATAAGATAAGTTACATCGATGGTGATTTAATGTATATTTAAAAAGTTTAACTGAATTTTCTCAGCTGGAACTTTTTAGCCATATATATTTGTATCGACAATTAATCACTTTTATTGATAGTAGATGAAGTTTGTCATGCATATCACGTGGGGTAGTGATTATTGAATAGTATAATCATTTTACATTAATGTATGGTCATGAAGCAACATATTTATTATTTGTTATGTTCGGAGTAGGGATGGCAATGAGATGGAGCAAATGTAGGGCGAGATGGATTTAAGGCTATGTGGAGTGGGGTGGGTTCATGGTTGTGGCGAAATAGCGATGTGGGGCGTGTTGATGTGAGTTTTTTTTAAAATTAATGTGGGGCGAGGCGGGTTGCGGATCAATGCGTTTTCAAATTTAATTTTAACTTTTTACATGTTATAAAAGTGATAAAGCAAAATCATTATCTATATTAAGATAGTTTCTTTAAAGTTACTAAACATTCAAGATAGTAAATGAAAATGGTTCAATCAAAAATAATACAATTTCTTACATGCTTTCCAATTGACTTCTAAGAAATAATACTTTAAGTCATTATCTATTAAATAATACAACTTAACGAAAAAATGAATTTATTTTTATAAATTTTATTTATAGTATCAAACTTAACTAGAAAAGAAAAATATTAAAAATATTAATGTGGGACGGATATATGCGGGGACGATATATAAATGAAAAAAACTGTTATGGGCGGACTAAAAAATTTACGGGTTAAGCTCAACCAACTCCACCTCCGCCCCTGCGCCACACCGCTCCTTGCCATCCCTAGTTCGGACATAAAATAAAAATTCTCGATATAATAAGAGAAGGGGATTGATAACAACCACCAATGGATGTTGTACAATGGTTGAGGGTGCCCCTCCCTTAATCAAAGGTATTGATAGTTCGAAATAGTCAGGTTTCAATACAGATAACAAACACCAGATTAATAATACAACTTTGAGCCCTGAGTATGAACTTTTTTTGGTAGGGAGCGCTTCCCCTCGAATGAAGTCCTATGCAATGCAAACCTGAAATAGTTGGACTTTAATATAAATATCAAATACATAGTGAGAATAAAAAAAAATAAAAAAATGAAACGACTAGGTGAGAAGAAAGCAAACATTTCTAATCTGCATCATATATAGTTAGTAATCAGTATGGTAAATAATAATACAAACAAGTTGACAAGAAAAAACATCATAAAATCTAGTCAGGTGAGAGAAAAAAATTAAGATTTTAATTTTATGAGTTTTAAATTATAAAATAACAATTCCAAATATTAATAGATAAGTTGTAAATTTAATTAGTTCATAATTAATGAATTCTTTAATATAAATAATATGTTTGAGCAATGAAATACTTTTTCAACATACGATATACTCCCCCTGTTCATGATTTTTATTCGATCATAATAGATTTTATATTTTTTTAAGAATTAATAAATGAAGTGGATATTTTACTAATAATTATAATATTCAAGATTATTAACATTTCACAAAGTAGTCCTGAGCAATTAATAGAAAATGTTTAGAGTAAAACAGAAAAAAGTGATTATGTTTTTCTTAATATATTAAAGTGGACAAATAATGAACAAATAAAAATAAATAGAGAAATAATATTTTCCTGATCCCTCTATATCTTGAATTACATATGAGATTTGTTTTTAGTCGTTAATTCATTGCTAAAATACTATATCTTCAACACTTGCTAAAATATGTTTTAGTTTTTTTTTAGGTGTAGATTTGATTCTTTTAATTTCATGAGTTATTTATACTTCTTTTTGAGAATGAACAATGGTGAAACTGAAATCAAGAATTTCTATTTACTTTAATGTTACATTGATATGAAGATTGTTTATATAGAAAAATTTATAACAAACGAGAAGTATTGAAGTATGTGATCGATCATCTCATCTAAAAATGTAACACAATAGAGAAAATACAATTATTATTTAATGGGAAAAATGACAAATATATCCCCGAACTATTAGAAATGGTATACAATTAATATCATCCATCATACTTTAATTTGGAGACATTGGTACTCTTGCCGTCAAAAAACTAGAACATATATGGCCTTCACTCTAACGAAATACCAAATAGGGACACGTGGCGCAATATATCCTACGGGAGGACCCAATTTGACCAATTAATTAAACCCAAATTCAAAAACCCCACCCATATCCACCCACTTAACCCACCCACACTTACACTATTAACCCAACCAAAAATCTAAAAAACTCCCCAATTCCTCACACAAACAAACCAAATAATCAAAAATTTCTCAATTTCGAGATATATTTGTCCTTTTTTATTTTCAACATGCCTCCTCATGTTCGATCTCAAAATCTTTGTCTATTCTGATACCATGTTAAAGTGTGAAATTATCTTAAAACTTAAGTTATTATATAAACATTTTTTTATTAGATTACATTCTCAACAAAAAAAAAACATATATTTATTTACTTAGTTATATTTGAACAATAAGAAATATATTCCTCATAAAACTGGTTTATATATATTCTTAGGTAAATACTCATAATAGAATGTAATCTAATTAAAAAAAATTTAATAATACTTAAGTTTAAGATAATTTCACACTTTAACATGGTATCAGAATAGACAAGATTTTGAGATCGAACATGAGGAGGCATGTTGAAAAATAAAAAAGGACAAATATATCTCGAAATTGAGAAATTTTTGATTATTTGGTTTGTTTGTGTGAGGAATTGGGGAGTTTTTTTAGATTTTGGTTGGGTTAATAGTGTAAGTGTGGGTGGGTTAAGTGGTGGATATGGGTGGGTTTTGAATTTGGGTTTAATTAATTGGT
>NW_026020052.1:0-19202 GCF_900185275.1 Solanum verrucosum
CCCTAATTCTAAAAGTCTAATACCTAAACTCTAAACCCCAAATTCTAAACCCTAAATCCTAATTCCTAAACTCTAATCCCTAAACCCTAACCCTAAACCCAAAACACTAAACCCAAAACCCCAAAATCTAATCCCTAAATTCTAAACTGTAGCCCTAAACCATTAATCCTAAATCCTAAATCTAAACCCTCAAACCTAAACCCTAAACTCAAAATCCTAAACACTAAAACCAAAACCCTAACCCTGAACCCTGTATCCTAAATCCTTAACCCTAAACCATAAGCCCAGAACCCTAACTATAAACCCTAAATCCTAAACCCTAAAACTTAAAACCTAAACCCGAAACGCTAAATCTAAAATCCTAAACTATAAATCCTAAACCCTAAACACTAAACCCTTAAACCTTAACCCTTAAGCCTAATCCTAAACCCTAAACCCTAAACCCGAAACCCTAAACCTAATCCGTAAACCCTAAACCCTAAATAGTAAACCCTAAACCCTAAACCCTAACTTCTAAACCCTTAACCCATAAACCCAAACCCCAAAAACCTAAAACCTAAATCGTAAACCCTAAACCAAAAATCCTTAACTCTAAACTCTAAACCATAAACCCTAAACCCTAAACCCTAAACCCTAAACCCTAAACCCTAAAACCTAAACCCTATAACGTAAACCCCAAATCCCAAACCTACACCGTAAACATTAAATCCTAAACCTAAATCATAAACACCAAACCATAAACCCTAGACCCTAAACCTTAAATCCAAATTCTAAATCCTAAACACTAAACCCTAGCCCCTAAACCCTAAACCCTAAACCCTAAACCCTAAACCCAAGCCATAAACAATTAATCCAATACCATAAATCCCAAACTCAAAACCCAAAACACTAAACCTTAAACCCTAAACCCTAAACCCTAAATACTAAACCCTAAATTCTAATTCCTAAACTCTAATCCCTAAACCCTAAATTGTAAACTATAAACCCTAAACCCTAAACCTTAAATCCTACACCCAAAACCCAAAAGCATAAACCTTAAACCCTAAAACCTAAACACAAAATTCACAAACCCTAGACCCTAGACTCTAAACTCTAAACCCTAAACCCTAAACCAACACCCTAAACCCTAAACCCTAAACCTTAAATCCTAAACCCAAAACCGAAAACCGTAAACCCTAAACCCTAAAACCTAAACACGAAATTCATAAACCCTAGACCCTAGACTCTAAACTTTAAACCCTAAAACCTAAAATATAATCCCTAAACCTTAAACCATAGCCCTAAACAATTACTCCTAAACCCTAACCCTAAACCCCAAAGTAAAAATCCTAAACCCTGAAACCTAAACCCTAACCCTAAATCCTAAACCCTTTATCGTAAACCATAAACCTAAAACCCTAACCCTAAACCCAAACCCTAAACCCTAAACCCTAAACCTTATCCCCTAAACCCTAAACTCTAAACATTAACACCTAAATCCTAAACCTTAAACACTAAACCCTAACCTTAAAACCTAAACCCTAAATCCTAAATATTAAACCCTAAACCCTAATTCCAAAACTCTAATACCTAAACCCTAAACCCTAAATACTAAACCCTAAATCCTAATTCCTAAACTCTAATCCCTAATCCCTAACACTAAACCCAAAACATTAAACCCAAATACCCAAAATCTAATCCCTAAATTCTAAACTGTAGCCCTAAACCATTAATCCTAAATCCTAAATCTAAACCCTCAAACCTAAACCCTAAACTCAAAATCCTAAACACCAAAACCTAAACCCTAACCCTGAACCCTATATCCTAAACCCTTAACCCTAAACCTTAAGCCCAGAACCCTAACTATAAACACTAAATCTTAAACCCTAAAACTTAAAACCTAAACCCGAAACGCTTAATCTAAAATCCTAAAATATAAATCCTAAGCCCTAAGCCCTAAACCCTAAAACATTAACCCTTAACCCTAATTCTAAACCCTAAACCCTAAACCTAATCCCTAAACCCTAAACCCTAAACACTAAAATCTAAACCTTAAACCATAAACCCTAAACCCTAAACAATAAACCCCAAATCCTAAACACTAAACCTGAAAAAATATAATCTAAACTCTAACCCTAAACCCTAAACCCTAAATCCTAAATCATAAACCCTATATCCTCTACCTTAAACCTAAACCCTAAACAATAAACCCTAAACCCTAAGCTCTAAATCTTAAACCCTAAATCCTAAACCCTAAACCCTAAACCCTAAACCTTAAATCCTAAACCCAAAACCATAAACCCTAAACCCTAAAACCAAAACTCGAATTTCATAAACCCTAAACCTTAGACTCTAAACTCTAAACCCTAAATCCTAAACCAAAAACCCTAAACCCAAAACCCTAAACCCTAAACCCTAAACCTTAAATCCTAAACCCAAAACCCAAAACAATACACCCTAAACCTTAAAACCCAAACACGAAATTCATACACCCTAGACCTTAGACTCTAAACTCTAAACCCTAAACCCCAAAATCCAATCCCTAAACCTTAAACCATAGCCCTAAACTATTACTCCTAAACCCTAAACCCAAACCCTAAAGCAAAAACCCCAAAGTAAAAATCCTAAACCCTAAAACCTAAACCCTAAACCCTAAATCATAAACCCTTTATTCTAAACCATAAACCTAAAAGCCTAACCCTAAACCCTAACCCTAAACCCTAAACCCTAAACCCTAAACCTTATCCCCTAAACCCTAACCCTAAACCCTAAATCCTAAACATTAACACCTAAATCCTAAACCTTAAACACTAAACCCTAACCCTAAACCCTAGACCCTAAGCCCTAAATGTTAAACCCTAAACCCTAATTCCAAAACACTAATACCTAAACCCTAAACCCTAAATACTAAACCCTAAATCCTAATTCCTAAACTCTAATCTCTAAACCCTAAATTGTAAACTATAAACCCTAAACCCTAAATCCTTAACCCTAAACCTTAAATCCTAAACCCAAAACCCAAAACCATAAACCCGAAAACCTAAAACCTAAACACGAAATTCATAAACTCCAGACCCTAGACTCTAAACTCTAAATCCTATACCCTAAAATCTAATCCCTAAACCTGAAACCATAGCCCTAGATCATTACTCCTAAACCCTAAACCCAAACCCTAAACCCTAAACCCCAAAGTAAAAATCCTAAACCCTAAAACCTAAACCCTAACCCTAAACCCTAAATCCTAAACCCTTTATCCTAAACCATAAACCTAAAACCCTAAACCTAAACCAGAACCCTAAAACCTAAACCCTAAACCTTATCCCCTAAACCCTAAACATTAACACCTAAATCCTAAACCTTAAACACTATACCCTAACCTTAAACCCTAAACCCTAAATCCTAAATATTAAACCCTAAACCCTAATTCCAAAACTCTAATACCTAAACCCTAAACCCTAAATACTAAACCCTAAATCCTAATTCCTAAGCTCTAATCCCTAAACCCTAACCTAAACCCAAAACACTAAACCCAAAACCCCAAAATCGAATCCCTAAATTCTAAACTGTAGCCCTAAACCATTAATCCAAAATCCTAAATCTAAACCCTCAACCCTAAACCCTAAACTCAAAATCCTAAACACTAAAACCTAAACCCTAACACTGAACCCTATATCCTAAACCCTTAACCCTAAACCATAAGCCCAGAACCCTAACTATAAACCCTAAATCCTAAACCCTAAAACTTAAAACCTAAACACGAAACGCTTAATCTAAAATCCTAAACAATAAATCCTAAAGCCTAAACCCTAAACCCTAAAACATTAACCCTTAACCCTAATCCTAAACCCTAAACCCTAAACCCTAAACCTAATCCCTAAACCCTAAACCCTAAACAGTAAAATCTAAACCTTAAACCATAAACCCTAAACCCTAAACACTAAACCCCAAATCCTATACCCTAAACCTTAAACAAAAAATCTAAACCCTAACCCTAAACCCTAAATCCTAAATCATAAACCCTATATCCTCTACCCTAAACCTAAAATCCTAAACCCTAAATCCTAAACAATAAACCCAAAACCCTAAGCTATAAAACGTTAAACCCTAAACTCAAAACCCTAAACCCTAAACCCTAAACCTTAAATCCTAAACCCAAAACCCAAAACCATAAACCCTAAACCGTAAAACCTAAACATGAAATTCATAAACCCTAGACCCTAGACTCTAAACTCTAAACCCTAAACCCAAAACCCTAAACCCTAAACCTTAAATCCTAAACCCAAAACCTAAAACCTAAAACCATAAAACCTAAATCCTAAACCCTTTATTCTAAAGCATAAACCTAAAAGCCTAACCCTAAACCTTAACCCTAAACCCTAAACACAAAACCCTAAACATTATCCCCTAAACCCTAACCCTAAACCCTAAACCCTAAACCCTAAATACTAAACCCTAAATCCTAATTCCTAAACTCTAATCCCTAAACCCTAAATTGTAAACTATAAACCCTAAACCCTAAACCCTAAACCCTAAATACTAAACCCTAAATCCTAATTCCTAAACTCTAATCCCTAAACCCTAAATTGTAAACTATAAACCCTAAACCCTAAACCCTAAACCCTAAACCTTAAATCCTAAACCCAAAACCCAAAAGCATAAAACCTAAACCCTAAAACCTAAACATGAAATTCATAAACCCTAGACTCTAAACTCTACACCCTACACCCAAAACCCAAAACCCTAAACCCTAAACCCTAAACGTTAAATCCTAAACCCTAAAATCTAAACACGAAATTCATAAACCCTAGACCCTAGACTCTAAACTCTAAACCCTAAGCCCTAAAACCCTAAAACCCTAAATCTTATCCCCTAAACCCTAACCCTAAACCTAAACCCTAAACACTAAACATTAACACCTAAATCCTAAACCTTCAACACTAAACCCTAACCTTTAACCCTAAACCCTAAATCCTAAATATTAAACCCTAAACCCTAATTCCAAAACTCTAATACCTAAACCCTAAGCCATAAATCCTAATTCCTAAACTTTAATCACCAAACCCTAACCCTAAACCCAAAACACTAAACCCAAAATCCCAAAATCTAATCCCTAAATTATAAACTGTAGGCCTAAACCATTAATCCTAAATCCTAAATCTAAACCCTCAACCCTATACCCTAAACTCAAAATCCTAAACACTAAAACCTAAACCCTAACCCTAAACCCTACATCCTAAACCCTTAACCCTAAACCATAAGCCCAGAACCCTAACTATAAACCCTAAATCCTAAACCCTAAAACTTAAAACCTGAACCCGAAACGCTTAATCTAAAATCCTAAGCCCTAAACACTAAACCCTAAAACATTAACCCTTAACCCTAATCCTAAACCATAAGCCCAGAACCCTAACTATAAACCCTAAATCCTAAACCCTAAAACTTAAAACCTAAACCCGAAACGCTTAATCTAAAATCCTAAAATATAAATCCTAAGCCCTAAGCCCTAAACCCTAAAACATTAACCCTTAACCCTAATTCTAAACCCTAAACCCTAAACCTAATCCCTAAACCCTAAACCCTAAACACTAAAATCTAAACCTTAAACCATAAACCCTAAACCCTAAACAATAAACCCCAAATCCTAAACACTAAACCTTAAAAAATATAATCTAAACTCTAACCCTAAACCCTAAATCCTAAATCATAAACCCTATATCCTCTACCTTAAACCTAAACCCTAAACAATAAACCCTAAACCCTAAGCTCTAAATCTTAAACCCTAAATCCTAAACCCTAAACCCTAAACCCTAAACCTTAAATCCTAAACCCAAAACCATAAACCCTAAACCCTAAAACCAAAACTCGAATTTCATAAACCCTAAACCTTAGACTCTAAACTCTAAACCCTAAATCCTAAACCAAAAACCCTAAACCCAAAACCCTAAACCCTAAACCCTAAACCTTAAATCCTAAACCCAAAACCCAAAACAATACACCCTAAACCTTAAAACCCAAACACGAAATTCATACACCCTAGACCTTAGACTCTAAACTCTAAACCCTAAACCCCAAAATCCAATCCCTAAACCTTAAACCATAGCCCTAAACTATTACTCCTAAACCCTAAACCCAAACCCTAAAGCAAAAACCCCAAAGTAAAAATCCTAAACCCTAAAACCTAAACCCTAAACCCTAAATCATAAACCCTTTATTCTAAACCATAAACCTAAAAGCCTAACCCTAAACCCTAAACCCTAAACCTTATCCCCTAAACCCTAACCCTAAACCCTAAATCCTAAACATTAACACCTAAATCCTAAACCTTAAACACTAAACCCTAACCCTAAACCCTAGACCCTAAGCCCTAAATGTTAAACCCTAAACCCTAATTCCAAAACACTAATACCTAAACCCTAAACCATAAATACTAAACCCTAAATCCTAATTCCTAAACTCTAATCCCTAAACCCTAAATTGTAAACTATAAACCCTAAACCCTAAATCCTTAACCCTAAACCTTAAATCCTAAACCCAAAACCCAAAACCATAAACCCGAAAACCTAAAACCTAAACACGAAATTCATAAACTGCAGACCCTAGACTCTAAACTCTAAATCCTATACCCTAAAATCTAATCCCTAAACCTGAAACCATAGCCCTAGATCATTACTCCTAAACCCTAAACCCAAACCCTAAACCCTAAACCCCAAAGTAAAAATCCTAAACCCTAAAACCTAAACCCTAACCCTAAACCCTAAATCCTAAACCCTTTATCCTAAACCATAAACCTAAAACCCTAAACCTAAACCAGAACCCTAAAACCTAAACCCTAAACCTTATCCCCTAAACCCTAAACATTAACACCTAAATCCTAAACCTTAAACACTATACCCTAACCTTAAACCCTAAACCCTAAATCCTAAATATTAAACCCTAAACCCTAATTCCAAAACTCTAATACCTAAACCCTAAACCCTAAATACTAAACCCTAAATCCTAATTCCTAAGCTCTAATCCCTAAACCCTAACCTAAACCCAAAACACTAAACCCAAAACCCCAAAATCGAATCCCTAAATTCTAAACTGTAGCCCTAAACCATTAATCCAAAATCCTAAATCTAAACCCTCAACCCTAAACCCTAAACTCAAAATCCTAAACACTAAAACCTAAACCCTAACACTGAACCCTATATCCTAAACCCTTAACCCTAAACCATAAGCCCAGAACCCTAACTATAAACCCTAAATCCTAAACCCTAAAACTTAAAACCTAAACACGAAACGCTTAATCTAAAATCCTAAACAATAAATCCTAAAGCCTAAACCCTAAACCCTAAAACATTAACCCTTAACCCTAATCCTAAACCCTAAACCCTAAACCTGATCCCTAAACCCTAAACCCTAAACAGTAAAATCTAAACCTTAAACCATAAACCCTAAACCCTAAACACTAAACCCCAAATCCTATACCCTAAACCTTAAACAAAAAAATCTAAACCCTAACCCTAAACCCTAAATCCTAAATCATAAACCCTATATCCTCTACCCTAAACCTAAAATCCTAAACCCTAAATCCTAAACAATAAACCCAAAACCCTAAGCTATAAAACCTTAAACCCTAAACCCTAAACCTTAAATCCTAAACCCAAAACCCAAAACCATAAACCCTAAACCCTAAAACCTAAACATGAAATTCATAAACCCTAGACCCTAGACTCTAAACTCTAAACCCTAAACCCAAAACCCTAAACCCTAAACCTTAAATCCTAAACCCAAAACCTAAAACCTAAAACCATAAAACCTAAATCCTAAAGCCTTTATTCTAAACCATAAACCTAAAAGCCTAACCCTAAACCTTAACCCTAAACCCTAAACACAAAACCCTAAACATTATCCCCTAAACCATAACCCTAAACCCTAAACCCTAAACCCTAAATACTAAACCCTAAATCCTAATTCCTAAACTCTAATCCCTAAACCCTAAATTGTAAACTATAAACCCTAAACCCTAAACCCTAAACCCTAAATACTAAACCCTAAATCCTAATTCCTAAACTCTAATCCCTAAACCCTAAATTGTAAACTATAAACCCTAAACCCTAAACCCTAAACCCTAAACCTTAAATCCTAAACCCAAAACCCAAAAGCATAAAACCTAAACCCTAAAACCTAAACATGAAATTCATAAACCCTAGACTCTAAACTCTACACCCTACACCCAAAACCCAAAACCCTAAACCCTAAACCCTAAACCTTAAATCCTAAACCCAAAACCTGAAACCATAAACCCTAAACCCTAAAATCTAAACACGAAATTCATAAACCCTAGACCCTAGACTCTAAACTCTAAACCCTAAACCCTAAAACCCTAAAACCCTAAATCTTATCCCCTAAACCCTAACCCTAAACCCTAAACACTAAACATTAACACCTAAATCCTAAACCTTCAACACTAAACCCTAACCTTTAACCCTAAACCCTAAATCCTAAATATTAAACCCTAAACCCTAATTCCAAAACTCTAATACCTAAACCCTAAGCCATAAATCCTAATTCCTAAACTTTAATCACTAAACCCTAACCCTAAACCCAAAACACTAAACCCAAAATCCCAAAATCTAATCCCTAAATTATAAACTGTAGCCCTAAACCATTAATCCTAAATCCTAAATCTAAACCCTCAACCCTATACCCTAAACTCAAAATCCTAAACACTAAAACCTAAACCCTAACCCTAAACCCTACATCCTAAACCCTTAACCCTAAACCATAAGCCCAGAACCCTAACTATAAACCCTAAATCCTAAACCCTAAAACTTAAAACCTGAACCCGAAACGCTTAATCTAAAATCCTAAGCCCTAAACACTAAACCCTAAAACATTAACCCTTAACCCTAATCCTAAACCATAAGCCCAGAACCCTAACTATAAACCCTAAATCCTAAACCCTAAAACTTAAAACCTAAACCCGAAACGCTTAATCTAAAATCCTAAAATATAAATCCTAAGCCCTAAGCCCTAAACCCTAAAACATTAACCCTTAACCCTAATTCTAAACCCTAAACCCTAAACCCTAAACCCTAAACCCTAAACACTAAACACTAAAATCTAAACCTTAAACCATAAACCCTAAACCCTAAACACTAAACCCCAAATCCTAAACCCTAAACCTTAAACAATAAAATCTAAACCCTAACCCTAAACCTTAAATCCTAAATCATAAACCCTGTATCCTGTACCCTAAACCTAATATCCTAGACCCTAAACCCTAAACCCTAAGCTATAAACCTTAAACCCTAAACTCAAAACCCTAAACCCTAAACCCTAAACCTTCAATCCTAAACCCTAAAACCTAAACACGAAATTCATAAACCCTAGACCCTAGACCCTAAACCCTAAACCCTAAACCTTAAATCCTAAACCCTAAAACCTAAACACGAAATTCATAAACCCTAGACCCTAGACTCTAAACTCTAAACCCTAAACCCTAAACCTTAAATCCTAAACCCAAAACCTAAAACCATAAACCCTAAACCCTAAAACCTAAACACGAAATTCATAAACCCTAGACCCTAGACTCTAAACTCTAAACCCTAAACCCTAAACCCTAAAATCTAATCCCTAAACCTTAAACCATAGCCCTAAACCATTACTCCTAAACCCTAAAACCAGACCCTAAACCCTAAACCCCAAAGTAAAAATCCTAAACGCAAAAACCTAAACCCTAACCCTAAACCCTAAATCCTAAATCCTTTATTCTAAACCATAAACCTAAAAGCCTAACACTAAACCCTAACCCTAAAACCTAAACCCTAAACCTTATCCCCAAAACCCTAACCCTAAACCCTAAATACTAAACATTAACACCTAAATCCTAAACCTTAAACACTAAACCCTAACCTTAAACCCTAAACCCTAAACCCTAAATGTTAAACCCTAAACCCAAATTCCAAAACTCTAATACCTAAACCCTAAACCCTAAATACTAAACCCTAAATCCTAATTCCTAAACTCTAATCCCTAAACCCTAAATTGTAAACTATAAACCCTAAACCATAAACCCTAAACCCTAAACCCTAAACCTTAAATCCTAAACCCAAAACCCAAAACCATAAACCCTAAACCCTAAAACCGAAACACGAAATTCATAAACTCTAGACCCTAGACTCTAAACTCTAAACCGTCAACCCTAAAATCTAATCCCTAAACCTTAAACCATTACTCCTAAACCCTACACCCTAAACCCCAAAGTAAAAATACTAAACCCTAAAACCTAAACCCTAACCCTAAACCCTAAATCCTAAACCCTTTATCCTAAACCATAAACCTAAAACCCTAAACCTAAACCAGAACCCTAAAACCTAAACCCTAAATCTTATCCCCTAAACCCTAACCCTAAACCCTAAACACTAAACATTAACACCTAAATCCTAAACCTTCAACACTAAACCCTAACGTTAAACCCTAAACCCTAAATCCTAAATATTAAACCCTAAACCCTAATTCCAAAACTCTAATACCTAAACCCTAAACCCTAAATACTAAACCCTAAATCCTAATTCCTAAGCTCTAATCCCTAAACCCTAACCTAAACCCAAAACACTAAACCCAAAACCCCAAAATTGAATCCCTAAATTCTAAACTGTAGCCCTAAACCATTAATCCAAAATCCTAAATCTAAACCCTCAACCCTAAACCCTAAACCCTAAACTCAAAATCCTAAACACTTAAACCTAAACCCTAACACTGAACCCTATATCCTAAACCCTTAACCCTAAACCATAAGCCCAGAACCCTAACTATAAACCCTAAATCCTAAACCCTAAAACTTAAAACCTAAACCCGAAACGCTTAATCTAAAATCCTAAACTATAAATCCTGAGCCCTAAACCCTAAACCCTAAAACATTAACCCTAAACCCTAACCCTAAACCCTAAACCCTAAACCCTAAACCCTAAACCTAATCCCTAAACCCTAAACCCTAAACACTAAAATCTAAACCTTAAACCATAAACCCTAAACCCTGAACACTAAACCCCAAATCCTAAACCCTAAACCTTAAACAATAAAATCTAAACCCTAACCCTAAACCCTAAATCCTAAATCATAAACCCTATATCATGTACCCTAAACTTAAAATCCTAAACCCTAAACCCTAAGCTATAAACCTTAAACCCTAAACTCAAAAAAACCCTAAACCCTAAACCTTAAATCCTAAACCCTGAGTATATCAGAAAATATTATGCTGGCTCAAGAGATCATTCATCAGATAAGGAAACCAAATATTGGTAGCAATGTCATTATTAAACTTGACATGGCAAAAGCGTATGATAGGGTCTCTTGGTCTTATATATGCTTGGTGTTGAGAAAAATGGGATTTCATGAAATATTTATTGATATGGTTTGGAGGATCATGGCCAACAATTGGTATTCTATTATTGTCAATGGCAAAAGACACGGCTTCTTCCACTCCACCAGAGGTTTGAAGCAAGGCGATCCTCTATCTCCTGCCCTATTTATTTTAGGTGCAGAGGTCCTTTCTAGATCCCTTAACAGACTTCATAGTAACCCTGACTACCATGGTTTTGTGATGGAACCCAGAGGCCCTCAAGTTAATCATTTAAGTTTCGCAGATGATATTATTCTCTTCACTTCGGGGAGACAAAAAACTCTGAAACTTATTATGCAAACCTTGAACTTATATGAGGAAACCTCTGGTCAACTTGTTAACACTGATAAAAGCCACTTCATGGTCCATCCTAATGCCTTCAACAGCACTTGGGACAGAATCAAAAGGCTCACTGGCTTCAGACAAAAGGAGGGACCTATCACTTACCTTGGCTGTCCTCTTTTCATTGGTAGACCTAGGATTATTTATTTTTCTGATCTTATTAACAAAGTGCTTTGCAGGATCACAGGTTGGCACACTAAATTGTTAAGCTATGGTGGTAGAGTAATTCTAGTCAAGCATGTTTTACAATCTCTACCTATCCACCTACTAGCAGCAATAACCCCCCCTAGTGCTGTTCTAAAACAGGCCCAGAGCATCATGGAAGACTTCTTTTGGGGATGGAGGAATGAGAAGAAAAAATACCATTGGGCTTCATGGAAAAATTTAAGTTTTCCATATGATGAGGGGGGTGTTGGGATGAGGAATCTTAAGGATGTATGCAAGTCCTTTCAATACAAACAATGGTGGATTTTTAGATCCAAACATACACTTTGGGGAGAATTTTTGAAAGCTAAGTATTGTCAAAGGTCCAACCCTATTAGTAAAAAATGGGATACAGGAGAGTCTTTGACATGGAAACACATGATGCACAACAAACACAAAATTGAGGAACATATTCATTGGAAACTAAACTCAGGCAATTGTTCCTTTTGGTGGGACAATTGGCTTGGAATAGGACCTCTGGCGTACTAATCCACTGGCAGTAACAGGTTCAACCAGATCACTGTAGCAGATTTTTAGCTCGAGGGAAGATGGAACTTGAACATGCTCCTGCAACAGGCCCGTAACAGCCAGCTGGCCAATATCCTCGCCACAGAACTCCACATACAGCAGGACATCCCAGACCAAGCTGTCTGGAAACCTAACAGTGATGGCACATTCAGCTGTTCATCTGCATGGAATGTGATCAGGGAGAAGAGGAATAAGATTAAATTCAACTCCTTCATTTGGCATAAGAGTATCCCCTTTAAAAGTTCTTTTCTTTTGTGGAGAGCCTTACGTGGTAAACTCCCTACTAACGAAAAACTAACAAGCTTTGGCAATGAAGCTGCAAATTGTTTTTGTTGTTGTAACAGGTCAGGTTTGGACACTATAGAGCACACCTTCAATAATGGACAATTTGCTACCAATGTGTGGAAAAGCTTTGCTGCACCAGCAGGAATCATCACAGACCACAGCTCCCTCCCCCAACTCATCATGCACTGGTGGTCAGCTAAGGCCAGCAACGAAGCACACATGTTACTATTACAGGCGACACCTATTTTCATTTGCTGGAATCTCTGGAAAAATAGATGTGCTAGCAGATATGGAGGGAAACAATCAAACATTAGTAGGGTCAAATATGCAATCTACAAGGACAATTACAAATTAATGACGACATGCTTTCCTCATATCAAATGGCCTTCACGCTGGTGGGATCTGATTCAGCTGGGGGAAAAATGCACTCATGACACAAAAGTGATCGTTGTTAAGTGGATCAAACCTCCAGATGGCTGGGTTAAAATTAACACTGATGGCAGTGCCTTAGGGAACCCCGGCAGAATTGGAGCTGGAGGCATCATAAGAGATCAATCTGGAGAAATGTTGCTAGCATTTGCAACTCCTTTGGGGGAAGGATCCAATAACCAAGCAGAGGTGGCAGCAGCTCTCTTTGGGATGACCTGGTCACTAGAACTAGGTTACAAGAACATCATTTTGGAGGTAGATTCAAAGCTCTTAGTAGACTGCATAGAGAACAAAACCACCCCCCATTGGAGCATTAACACACAACTCTTGAAACTACAAGCCCTTACAAGACAAGCAAATGAGTTCAAATGCAAGCATACCTTCCGAGAAGCAAATTTTGTGGCTGACTCTCTTTCAAAACATAGCCACAAAATCACTAGTCCACAGATATACCTCGGCATACACCAACTACCAAAGGAAACTAGAGCCTATTATCAATTAGATATACTTGAAATGGTAAATTTTCGAAGAAGGAAAATCAAGAAGATCAAGGAACCCCCTTGAGAAGACCTTCTCTCCATCATAGACTTAGTTTTAGTTTTATTTTTCTTTTATTTTGAAAGGGGAGAGTCTCCCTTATTCATGTTTTCCTAGAATCTTTGTATTGAGAGGAGTCCTCTCCTTAGGTGCATAGTTCTAGGTTTCTCCTTTATAGTATGGGAATGAGGCGACTAACCTTAGTAGGTAGGTTGACTTATGTCCCACCATAGGACCGGAGGTTAGGTTTATGTCCCCCTCCTTGTACATTTTTTTGAGCTCTTTTGAGCTTTTATTTATGCTAAGGCCTGGGGGTGTTGCTAAGCCCCTGACCCCCTCAAGGGTCGTTCAAATAATTAAAAAAAAAAATCCTAAACCCTTAAACCTAAACACGAAATTCATAAACCCTAGACCCTAGACTCTAAACTCTAAACCCTAAACCCTAAACCCAAAACCCTAAACCCTAAATCCTTAACCTTAAATCCTAAACCCAAAACCTAAAACCTAAAACCATAAACCCTAAATCCTAAACCCTTTATTCTAAATCATAAACCAAAAAGCCTAACCCTATACCCTAACCCTAAACCCTAAACCCTAAACCATATCCCCTAAACCCTAACCCTAAACCCTAAGTCCTAAACGTTAACACCTAAATCCTAAACCTTAACCACTAAACCCTAACCTTAAACCCTAAACCCTAAACCCTAAATGTTAAACCCTAAACCCTAATTCCAAAACACTAATACCTAAACCCTAAACCCTAAATACTAAACCCTAAATCCTAATTCCTAAACTCTAATCCCTTAACCCTAAATTGTAAACTATAAACCCTAAACCCTAAACCTTCAATCCTAAACCCAAAATCCAAAAGCATAAACCCTAAACCCTAAAACCTAAACACGAAATTCATAAACCCTAGACCCTAGAGTCTAAACTCCAAACCCTAAACCCAAAACCCTAAACCCTAAACCCTAAACCTTCAATCCTAAACCCAAAACCTAAAACCATAAACCCTAAACCCTAAAACCTAAACAAGAAATTCATAAATCCTAGACCCTAGACTCTAAACTCTAAACCCTAAACCCTAAAATCTAATCCCTAAACCTTAAACCATAGCCCTAAACCATTACTCCTAAACCCTAAACCCAGACCCTAAACCCTAAACCCCAAAGTAAAAATCCTAAACCCTAAAACCTAAACCCTAACCCTAATCCCTAAATCCTAAACCCTTTATCCTAAACCATAAACCTAAAACCCTAACCCTAAACCCAAACCCTAAACCCTAAACCCTAAACCTTATCTCCTAAACCCTAACCCTAAACCCTAAACCCTAAACATTAACACCTAAATCCAAAACCTTAAACACTAAACCCTAACCTTAAACCCTAAACCCTAAATCCTAAATATTAAACCCTAAACCCTAATTCTAAAAGTCTAATACCTAAACTCTAAACCCCAAATTCTAAACCCTAAATCCTAATTCCTAAACTCTAATCCCTAAACCCTAACCCTAAACCCAAAACACTAAACCCAAAACCCCAAAATCTAATCCCTAAATTCTAAACTGTAGCCCTAAACCATTAATCCTAAATCCTAAATCTAAACCCTCAAACCTAAACCCTAAACTCAAAATCCTAAACACTAAAACCTAAACCCTAACCCTGAACCCTGTATCCTAAATCCTTAACCCTAAACCATAAGCCCAAAACCCTAACTATAAACCCTAAATCCTAAACCCTAAAACTTAAAACCTAAACCCGAAACGCTAAATCTAAAATCCTAAACTATAAATCCTAAACCCTAAACACTAAACCCTTAAACCTTAACCCTTAAGCCTAATCCTAAACCCTAAACCCTAAACCCGAAACCCTAAACCTAATCCGTAAACCCTAAACCCTAAATAGTAAACCCTAAACCCTAAACCCTAACTTCTAAACCCTTAACCCATAAACCCAAACCCCAAAAACCTAAAACCTAAATCGTAAACCCTAAACCAAAAATCCTTAACTCTAAACTCTAAACCATAAACCCTAAACCCTAAACCCTAAACCCTAAACCCTAAAACCTAAACCCTATAACGTAAACCCTAAATCCCAAACCTAAACCCTAAACATTAAATCATAAACCTAAATCATAAACACCAAACCATAAACCCTAGACCCTAAACCTTAAATCCAAATTCTAAATCCTAAACACTAAACCCTCGCCCCTAAACCCTAAACCCTAAACCCTAAACCCTAAAGCTAAGCCATAAACAATTAATCCAATACCATAAATCCCAAACTCAAAACCCAAAACACTAAACCTTATACCCTAAACCTTAACCCTAAACCATAAGCCCAGAACCCTAACTATAAACCCTAAATCCTAAACCCTAAAACTTAAAACCTAAACCCGACACGCTAAATCTAAAATCCTAAACTATAAATCCTAAACCCTAAACACTAAAACCTTAAACCTTAACCCTTAAGCCTAATCCTAAACACAAAACCCTAAACCCGAAACCCTAAACCTAATCCGTAAACCCTAAACCCTAAAGCCTAACTTCTAAACCCTTAACCCATAAACCCAAACCCCAAAAACCTAAAACCTAAATCGTAAACCCTAAACCAAAAATCCTTAACTCTAAACTCTAAACCATAAACCCTAAACCCTAAAACCTTGATAACAGCAAGGTTAAGGGAGATCACAAATAGAGAATTAAATTTTAGAATGCGGAAGCACAAAGAAAAGAAACAAAAAAACTAAATAAAGATATGGGAAATTCGAAGGAAAGATCCACGAATTTCCAAAGATTAGATGTTCTAAGGCCTTGAAAAGATCCAAGTAACAACGTATAGATTTATGGAAGAAATCTAACGCCTTTACTTGAGAAAACGAATCAAAATGATAGATTCGGATCTTGACCGCTTTATGAGTAACTAAAGACAATAATTAGTATGTAGAAACTAATCACCTTCTAAAGAATACCAAAAAGAAACCAAAGATATCACAAGAATAAGTTACTTTATACCTTAAACTATGAAACTAGTAAAGGTTTAAAGATAAATTCTCAAAGAACAAGTCACAAAGGTTCAAAGAACTCTCCCAAATATTATTAATATCAATCTAAATTGTCTTTAATGAATGAAAAGGACTCCTATATATAGGAGAAGGGAAAAACGTCCAAGAAGCCAAACCCTAAAAAAACAATTACAAGGAATCCTACTCTAGAAAGGAAATAAAGTAACCTAACTAGGAACAAATTTAGTACTTCTAGGAAAGCATTAAATGGTACTTAGGAGACCATAAATAGACTAAGGAAAATATTAATAACCTATATATAAATAAATAAATAAGGTAAATCCCAACTAGGAAAAGAATCTTGACAATCTTGGAAAGTTTGACTAGTCTTCTCTCAAAACTTGGGCAGAAAGCAACTCTTGTTGTGGCTGATTCTTGGACTCTTCTTGACCTTTTTTGCACGAAATTGGACCTTAAATTTCCTCATCTTGGGCTTGAATTTGGGCCACCAAATAATTGTAGCATTTGGACAATTCCTCTCCCTTGGGCTTGAGCTCTTCTTCCCCAATAAGAAACCTTTGGATCCGCGATTGAAGCCCATTGAGCTTATCATTGAACTCCTTGGTTTGAGATCTTGTTATGGGCCTCCTTGGAGTTTCTAAAGCGTCATCCTTGTCCTTCAATGGAGTAGAGCTTCCTTGGATGCTATCATTCCCCTCTTCTTGAAGAGAATTCGTCCTCGAATTCAAATCTGCATCAAAATGGGAAAGATCAGAAACATTAAAAGTAGCACTAACTTGGAACTCACCAGGAAGATCAAGTTTATAAGCATTGTCTCCAATCCTTTCAAGGACTTTGTATGGCCCACTTCCTCTAGGATCTAGTTTGGTCTTTCTTTTGGAAGGAAATCTTTCCTTTCGCATATGCACCCAAACCAAGTCACCAGGTTTAAAAACAACATATTTGCTGCCCTTATTCCTTCGCAATGCAACTTCCTTGTTCTTCTTTTCAATTGCAAGCCTTGTTTGTTCATGAATTTTCTTCATCATATCAGCCTTCTTCTTACCATCAAGATTAGCAAAATCATTAGTAGGCAAAGGCAATAAATCAAGGGGGGTAAGGGGGTTGAATCCATATACAACTTCAAAAGGAGTCTTACCAGTAGAAGAATGGAAGGTCCTATTATAAGCAAATTCTACAATAGGTAAGTAATCTTCCCAAGAAGTCAACTTTCCTTTCAAAATAGCCCTCAACATGTTCCCTAAAGTTCTATTAACCACTTCCGTTTGCCCGTCCGTTTGTGGGTGACAAGATGTAGAAAATAGCAATTTAGTTCCCAACTTTCCCCAAAGAATTCTCCAAAAGTGACTTAAGAACTTGGCATCCCTATCACTAACAATAGTTCTAGGTATTCCATGCAATTTAACCACTTCCTTTACAAACAAGTCAGCCACATGAGATGCATCATTAGTCTTTTTACATGGGATAAAACGAGCCATTTTAGAAAATCTATCTACTACCACAAATATACTATCCTTACCATACTTAGTCCTTGGCAGCCCCAATATGAAATCCATAGAAATATCAATCCAAGGGGAATTAGAAACAGGTAAAGGAGTATAAAGACCATGCGGCAATGTTCTAGACTTAGCCTGTTTACATTCAAGACAATAAGAACACACTTTTTCAACATCCTTTCTCATGCTAGGCCAATAAAAATGTTCAGAAAGTATTTTCAGTGTTTTGGGTACACCAAAATGTCCCATTAGCCCTCCACAATGTGCTTCCCTAACAAATAGTTCACGCAACGAGCAGTTAGGAACACATAATTTATTTTCCTTGAATAGAAATTCATCTTGAAGATTAAATTTCTCAAAAGGACCTAACTTACATTCAGCAAAAATCTCACCAAAATCAGAATCATTAGCATAGAGGAACTTGATTTGGTCAAAACCCAATAACTTTGAAGTAAGAGTAGAGATCAAAACATACCTTCTTGAGAGTGCATCAGCAACCACATTCTCCTTTCCTTGTTTGTAAGCAATTACATAAGGAAAAGTTTCAATAAACTCTACCCATTTAGCATGCCTACGACTAAGTTTACCTTGGCTCTTCAAGTATTTTAATGACTCATGATCAGTCTTGACCACAAATTCTCGAGGCCACAAGTAGTGCTGCCATGTAGCTAACGCCCTCACCAAGGCATATAGCTCCTTATCATAAGTTGAGTAGTTCAATGTTGCTCCACTTAGCTTTTCACTAAAGTAGGCAATTGGCTTGGACTCTTGCATCAAAACTGCACCTATGCCCTTACCAGAGGCATCACACTCAACTTCAAAAGACTTAGAAAAATCAGGCAATTGCAAAAGAGGCGCAGAACACAATTTATCCTTCAGCAAGTTAAATGCATCATCTTGTTCCTTTCCCCATGTAAAAACCTTATCTTTTTTAATAACTTCAGTTAAAGGAGCAGCAATGGTGCTAAAGTCTCGCACAAACCTCCTAT
>NW_026020053.1:0-12430 GCF_900185275.1 Solanum verrucosum
GGAATGGGGTGAATTTTCAGAGAAAAAGGTGTTGTCCCAAAATTGTGAAATTTTTTGAAGTTTGAATTTGAATTGGGCCTTATAATTATCCAATTTCTCACCTCTTTCCCCCCAAAATGAACACTAATTTTCCCCCCTATAAGTACCTCATCCTCTTCACTCTGAAGTTGGGTTGGAAATTATGGATTTAGAGAAAATTGTTGGAAAAATATTGGTAGAATCAGTTGTCATTTGAGAGAAAACACAGTGAATTATTAACTATAAATATTTACACACAAATATTTGAGAATAGGTCTTAGAGGCAGAGAGGGCGAGAGTTTCAAGATTTGCTCGGGTCTTTATCCTTTTTCTCCGTTCACGTAAGTTCATCGAGTCGTCATGTGGTGAAAGAGCTCGTCCCTGCTCGTTTTTTGTCTAGTCCGCTGCTGCAAAAGAGGTAAACTCCGACCCCTTCTAAGATTATGTGGTCTTTTATAATTTGATCTTAGACGTATAAGCTTGGTTGGATTCTCGCTTCGGTCATTTTGAATAGTCTTTGTGCTTGTTTGCCTCTAGTATGCTGCATTGATTGATTAGTGGCATGCTATCTCTCCCTCTTTGTTCTGTTGAAAATCTCTGGAGTCGCGAATGAAGAATGCCCTATTTTGTTTCAGTTCGAAGAAGGAGAGAACCCCCATATTCTTATATGTTGTTATTAATCTAAGTGTATTCATAGTTTTCTTTGCATGTTTAGTTTTTTTTATCGTCCCCTTGAATATGTGTTAGCATAACTTGTTTTCTTCCTCATAATAGTGTTTCTTATTTGCTATGTAAAGGTGATTATTGTATGTATAAGTCGTGTTGGTTATAATAGTTACTTGCTTGGTCATATGATTGTTTCTTTTAATTAATGTGTTAAGTAAAGGATTTTCATTCTCATATCTATTTGGAATAAGTGTGACCTTCATTTCCCATCCCTAATAAATTTTGATACGAGTAAACATATTAGTGTCGGTCCGAATTTACGGATGAAATGAGTTCTGTCCTTTTCCTTTTGTGTCACTTCTTTCTCTTTGATTTTCATGTGTTAAGCACAAAGTTTGGGGTTAGTGTTTTTAGTTCCTTTATCGCTTGTCAACCTGTTTATCCTTGCTTCATTCAAAAATGGTTATCTTATTCGCTTTTCCTATAATTATCTCAGGAGTTTTCCCTGTAGTTTGTTGATTTTCTCAAAGTTAAATCACGAAGGTTGAGAATTATTTAGATATGTTAAATGGTAGTTCTCCTCATAGCCTCTGTACTACCGTGATTTTCTATTTGGAAATTAATTCATTTAAGTTCACTGTTGACATTTTCTTTACCTCCATTTAGTTGATATAATCCCTTTTATTTGTTATTAGTTAAGAATCTTGTTAATTGAGCATTGCACATCCCAATTTCAATTAGTTGCTTTTGGTCAGTTCTTTCTTGAATACATGATTATAATTCTATGTTAAGAAGTTCCTTGGCTTATAGCTACGTTCCTTGTCTTCAAGTTGTACTGTGTGTTTGTTCTCCTTATGAATTAATTATTGGACCATGGTGTGTCGAGATTTGTATTTCTTTTCTAACTCTCTTCATCTGTTGTGCATGTGAAATCTGCTCGAGTTCACCATGAACTCCCATATTTTTCCTTGCATTTCGAGAGAGCCATAAAGGCCCAAACCTTTATTTTCGAGTCGGCCAACCTCTTTTAAACTGATGAACAGGTCTAAAAAAATGCAAGAATACATGTTTGATGAAAAAATACAAATCAAAGTGGATATACAGGAAAATGGACGTGAAATATGATCCGTGTATACGGGTATACTCTCAGGTTATATAGAATCTCAAAGGCGAAATGGGCCTAAAGCCTTAAATAATATACATCAAGTCCATATGGCAGAAAAAATGGGCCAGAACCCATTATTTTGGCAACTTTAGACTTAGGACAGGTTCAAGATTCGGGAATTCGGGCCAAAGGCCCAAATTTGATATTTCTTTCCTCACTTCTTATCTATTATTGTATCAACTGACAATTTATTTGATCTTTGGTTTAATTTAATTAATTTCCCGAAGGTAGTCGTTTCTCTTTAATTCAAAAGTTAAAATATTTATTTTTCTTATATATATATTTTATTTATTACTCAGCTCTATTTTGACATTAGCATTGTCAACACTTAAGTTACTTCCCCTTAGAATGATTCCCCTTTAATTTATTTCCCCTTAAAATAATTAATCAGAAAAATAATAGTAATAAGTAATAAATAATAAATGAATTTCCTTCACTTAGTTAAAACTTGGAAAGTTTACTTGAAAAGTCATTTTAGTCAAATCACCGGTCAACCGCAAGTTAGTGGACATTTCGGGGGCCTAACACCTTTTCAGAATGTACATTTGAACTTAAACCCTTTTATTTTTAATTGATTTTATCTGTTTAAATCTTTTAAAAATCCTAACTTTTTTCTTGATTTTTTACTAAAAAATTAAGTGATGACTCTGTTTCTTTTGGAAATTCGATTTCTGTTAAACCATAACTTTAGTCGATTTTTCCAAAAACTCTGTCATTTTTCTTTTATTTATTTAAATTTTAGAATAAAACAGAAATGGTGACTCGCTTGAGAATTAATTAAGTTCTAACCATTAGATTTGACTTATTTGATTAATTGTTATTAATTGCTGAACTGTTTTATTTGTGCTTGATGTGTTTAAACTGCTATAACTTGTCATTGCATTTCATGACATTTTCTATTGTATGTATAGTATATTAAAGGACAGTTTTGCGGAACCGCAGCCGGACTTTTTTAGACTCAACCCTTTTCCGGAATGATCGACAATTTATTGGTTCGTCATGTGTCCAATGGTTGTCGTGAGTTCCAACCTAAGTTGTCCACTTGGGTTTCTGGTCTTTCAAAAGCCACTCTTAGTCAACTAGCGTAGAGCGAGCGAAACCAAATTCCAATTTTTAGCGCATTTTGAAAAAATCAACCCAACACCCAAGGCGTGTTGGGCCCATTAGAAGCCCACCTTGTGACTATTTGGCCCATTTGCCAATAAAAAGACAATTATGCTTATGTGTTTAAATTTGAAGGATGTATACGTCATTTGGCAAAATATTGTCTCTTGGGTTAGGGAGTTAGATTATAGCTTTATTCTAATCGAAGAAGGATCAAGTTATCATTGCAAACAAAAGTGTGGACATCTGGAGATGACAAAAATCAAGAACGAAGGATCTTTCCTTAGGAGCGAAGTTTAGGATTGTACCTCTGCGCGAGACTGATTATTTTGTATCCCATTTCCCCTGTTATGTATCCCCATTCAATTTTTATATATAGGCTTGTATAAATTTGGGTTTTGGGGCAATGGAGTGGTCCAAATGATGTTATACATCCTTCAAAT
This sequence comes from Solanum verrucosum, assembly GCF_900185275.1. Taxonomy (NCBI): domain Eukaryota; kingdom Viridiplantae; phylum Streptophyta; class Magnoliopsida; order Solanales; family Solanaceae; genus Solanum; species Solanum verrucosum. Next base: position 3,397 of record NW_026020053.1, read on the forward strand.
CGGTAGGCCTACCCTTGGCACAAAAGGGTCACATAATGTTTAGAACGCGCAATATTTGTTTATGTGTTATAACTGCTTGTGTGGAATATGTTGCTTTATTTGGAGATATTCTAGCTCACCCTCACCGAATCGTTTTTAGAACCTCTAAGCACAAATATCAAGTCACTATCAAAGGTGCGTCCAAATGCTCTTCGAGTCTTTAGTTTTCTCAAAAAAAAAAATATCGAATTTCATTTTTCAAATCTTACTCTCTCATATCAAAAATAAAATTAAAAAAATTCACCGTCTCAAATCGAAAGAGATTCAATTTGGTTGAACTACGTAGGACCTGAATTCTCCTTCGTGAGATACGTAGGCAACCTTTCAAGGTTCGGTCCCCATTTTTGATAAATTCTATCTTTTCCAACTCTTACAAAGAAATTGGAGTTATATTTCAATCGAAAATGAGAAGTACGACAATACAATCGACTTTGTCTCGACTCAAGTCGACATTTCTGATTCACTAAGGTCAAAATCAAATAGACAAATTTCTGTCTATTTAGTCATTTCTCTATATAATGTGGGCTAGTTTATCTTCAAATGAAGCAATCCTTATGTGTTTAAAGTAATATGTGTGATATTTTGTACAATTTATCATCGACACAAACTAAAATATTTGTTTTTGAGTTATTTTTCTTTGTCAGGTACTCAAAACTGATCTGTGTTGAGAAAATGGCTGAACATACATACTTCACAAGGTCTAAAGACCCTAAAGATTCTTTTTCCGACCAATGTTTGTCAAAAGGCAAGGAAAAAGTGGTTGAAAATGTTTTAGAATACTGATTTGACCGAAATTATTGTGAATGACCCTATCATGAGCAGAACAAGTTGATTGCACAATTATTCCAACAGATTGCTGAAATGAGGGTTGAAATGGATAAGACCCAAGATTTGACGAATTTGGCTATCATTGCCAACACTCCTACTGCAGACAACGAAAGGCCTCCACTCTATTTTCCTACTTCGGATCCAAAGCCTCCCATCATTGACTTAACCACCCCTAACCACATCATGCTAGCTCCTCACACCAAAAGTTATCTTCTCCTCAAATCCAAATACCAACATTTTCCAGAATTTTCCTCCGATCCATCAAATCCCTACTCAAATTGTCCAAACCCCATCTACCACTCAACCCATACCTCTAAAAACCGCATTTCATTTTCCAATATCACCTGAATCATACCCTTTCTCTACTACACATTTTGAACTCGATGATTGTGAGAATAAGGAGAAGGAGTGGAAGGTCATGAAAGGAAAGGTTGAGCAAATTATCAGAGAGGAAGTTATGAATGCAATGAAGGATACACCCTAGACATTATGGGTTGAATTATGAAGATTTGTGTCCTCATCCATATTTGGAGCTTCCAAAAGGTTTTAAAGTACCAAAATTTGAGACTTTTAGTGGAGTTGAAAGTCCTTTTACTCATTTGAGGGCTTATTGTGATCAACTTATCGGAGTTGGGAAAGAAGAGGCTTTGTTAATTCGACTTTTCAGTCGAACTCTAAAAGAAGAAGCTTTGAAATGGTTTATTTCTAAAGAAATCAAGCAGTGGCCAAGTGGGAACGCTTTGGCTAAAGACTTCATTGAAAGGTTTGGTTACAATGTAGAATTCACCCCTGATTGATACTCTTTAGAGATAATAAAAAAGAATTCTACCGAAAGCTACCGAGAATATGCCTATCATTGGAGAAAAGAGGCTATAAAGGTTAGACCTCCCATGACCGAGAAAGAAATTATTGAAGTCTTTGTGCGCAATCAAGAGCCGGAGTACAACAGTAGGATGTTGCTCATTTTAGGAGGAAAGTTCAGTGAGATAGTCAAAGTTGGTGAAACTATAGAAGACGATCTCAAGACCAGAAAAATCATCCGAATGACTCCCCAAGATGAATCCTCGGGACCATTGAGGAGGAAGAGGGAAGATGTCCTCCTCTATCTTCATTTGAATCAAAGCCAAAAATGAAAGAGGCATGCCATTTTCAATGGTAGAAAGCCTTTACCATCCAAAACCTACCCTTTGGCTCCACAAAATCTTTACCCCATCAAACCACATTACCAAACTCCACCACTGAATCATCTAAATTACCAAGCTTCATTGTCAAATTACCCAAATGCTCAATCAAGTTACCAAGCTGCATTGCCAAATTACCCAAATGCCCCTCATAGCTACCAAGCTCTACAATACCAAAATTTCCAAACACCAGCACTTACTTGCCAAAATCCTCCCAATTACCTCCAAGTACCTCCATCTTCACGAAATAATTACAAACTTTCTTGTCAAGAGATTTTGAAGAAACCTTCTTGAGTCTTTACTCCTTTGGTTGAAAGTCGAACCCAATTCTTTGAGAGATTGAAAGCGGCTGGTCTGATACGAACAAGTGATCCAAAAATTGTCAATGTCAATTCCAGACTTTACAGGCCCGATCATCATTGTGCTTACCATTCAGGAGGTGCTGGACATACCACTGGATTGTATCAACCTGAAGCATAAAATTCAGGACTTGATTGATCAAAGAATTGTCACTCTACAGGCTGTCACTTCCAATGCCAATGGTAATTCACTGTTGAATCGTGGAGGATTTGTTATTAACATGATTGACCCAAAGTTTCAAGCACCTCCCCGCTAGAATACTCTGAATTATCGCCAAATTCTTTCCCCTCAACAAGGCAGTTATGATCCCTCTTGTCCACGTCTTGAGGAGAAACCTGCTCAAAATTTTCCTCCTCTCATTGAAAGTCGGACGAAGTTGTTTGAGCAACTGAGTGCGGCAGGTATTATTCATCCGATCAAGCTAAAGCCAGTCGATACTAGCTCAAGATTTTACCAAGTTGATCGAAGGTGTGCGTATCATTCCAACAGTGTTGTGCATGATACTGAAGGCTATATTAATTTGAAGCACATGATCCAGAACTTGATCGATCCGGAAGTGGTCAGGACCGTTGTACCCAACATCAACGGTAACCCTTTGCCAAACTATGGAGGTGCCACTATCAATATGATAGAGACGGAAGATGAGTGGCGCATGGTAAAGGTGAAGGTTCCGATTGGTGCTAACAACCTCGGGAAAGTTGTAGTTTCACCGAGCATGACACCCCATCAAGCTTTTGCTTTAGTGTCAAGAGAGGGTCTGAACAAGAAGGGGATTAATCATGTTCCACCAAAGTATGTGCCTCATTTATGCCAGTCCTTTCTGGTAGGGGAATATGGCAATGATGACGATTTGGAGAAGGAATTGGGGATCTTTTTGAAAAAGGTGATGTTGCGCCCAAGAAGATGATCGAGATACCGAGCCAATTGAGCAAGTTCTTAATTGGACTTCCACTCCGCTGTTGATTCCTCATTCATCTTGATAGACAAAGATGAATCTTATGTTATTTCTAAACCGGGGTAGTCCAAATGAGGCCCGAAACCCACCTTTTGCATTATTTTACCTATTTGTTTTAATTTCCCTCGTAATGTTTTGAAAAAGGCAAAATGGCTCATGGTCATAGCCAAAGTTCATATTTCCTTATTTTCAATTAAAGCCTCTTCTATTGCGAAAATTTATTTTGCTTGCTTTAATTTTTTTATCTAACAGTCTTTGCTTTTGGTTTCAATAATTTTTTTAAAAAAACCTGTCAATATCATGTCACGTCACAAGCTGAATGAACAAAATGAGGTAGATGAAGATGAGTTTGAAGAGCATGATGAGGAGATCCTGATATTCGAATACCTCGTCAAAGATTTGAAACAGTTCGAGAATCAGAATAAGTTGAATACGGATGAGACGGAAACTGTAAATCTAGAAAAGGATGATTTTGTCAAATAAGTCAGAATTCAGGTCCATCTGAAAAAAGCTCAGAAAAAAGAACTCAACAATTTACTTAGAAGATACATTGATGCATTTGTTTGATCACATGTTGTGGTTGAACATAGACATTCATCTCAAGTTGTCAATCGACTCAGATGCTATCAAGAGTTGTTATATTTGAAGATTTAGAGTTTCTTTCATTTCTTTCCTTGTAATTGCATTGTTTGTTTGTAATCGTCTTATGTTCTATAGTTAGAAATTATCGCTTGTAATGAACTACGTTTGACCTGAATTCTCAATAATGAGATACGGAGGCGGCCTATGTCGGCCTTGGTCACCCCTTTATCCCTTTTAATGTTTCTTTGTATCTGAACTACGTTCGACCTGAATTCTCAAGAATGAAATACGTAGGCGGCCTATGTCATCCTCGATCGTTTTCTTAGTTAAATTTTCCTATTTATGTTGATCCTCGAGAGGGGGAACTACGTTTGACCTGATTCCTGCCTCAATGGAATACGTAAGCACCACAAACAACCCGGTCATATCTCCCGTAAGATTTCTATTTTTCTTTACAATAGAAACTGAGACATAATTTTTTAGAGGGACTCAAATATTCTCAAGAAGAGGATCTCTACAATAAGTCAAGACTGAAGATACATTAGGAATAGCAACTGGGACAAATTTTTTGAAAGGGTCTCAAAAATTCTACAAATCATATATCAATAGTCCGAGATACATCTAATTGGGACAAAAAATAATAATTTTGAGGACTACCTCAAAAATTCCTTCAAGCATCACTAGAAGTTTGTAGTAAATTTTGATTATTTCAAGCATATTAGAAGTTTAAAACCTAACTTCAAATAATCTCCGTAATCGTCAAAGTGCATGGTCAACAACAGCAATCTCCGACACCTTTGGATTTCAGAGTCAACTGCAAAATCTTTCAATTATAGCAGATGTCGGTAGGATTGTGTTAGAAATTTCCCAAGCTTTAAAGATTTTTGAATTCTCCAGAACAAGCTATCGGATACACCGAAGTTTTGAACCAAGGACGTTCATTTAAGCTATGCATGACATGACATTTGACAGTGACCTTTCCCAAGTTGATTTTGAAAATCTTTTTTTAGGCTTTGATATGTTAAACATTTCGTATAATTTCATCTTATGTCTATTGAGAAGCAAGAGATCAGAGTGATCAACCGAAGATAGCAAGACAAGGAGCAAGTGATAGGAGAACTCAACACTGATCAGTTTGTTTTAAAAAACTAACAATTTTTCTGTAAATGCAGGTTTATAAGTTTGCCTCAAGATCATCCTATTCCTCCATTCAATGAATATGGAGAAGTTAAAAAGGCGAGGAACTCCCCAAAATTGACAACTTTTCTGTGGATGCAGGAAAGTCATTGAAGTTTTTTAGAAGAAAAGAAATAGTTCAGAATATGAGCAACAACACCTCGTTCAAATTCCCAGCAAAGCATGAGTCACAATGAGTACAAATGTTCTAATATGAACAAGTGAAAGCATCACTCTTAACATGTACAAGCATCTACAATGACATCAAATTAGATTTTTCAGCATCAAGAACATTTAAAGAAAATTCACAAATCGAATCAATATTAGACGCGGTAATGTGAAACCTTCTTAGAGGGACATTTCTATAGTATTATCAAATGAGATATTACGACCACCCAAAGGGACATTTCTACAGTATTATCAAGTGAGATAGTACCACCACCCAGAAGGACATCATCGTCATTTTATCAAATGAAGAATCATCATTCTATCAATGAAGCATCAACATCATCCTGTCAATGGATCAACATCATCCTACCAATGGATTATCAACGAAGCATCATCATCCTATCAATGGAGCATCAACATCATCCTATCAATGGATCAACATCATCCTACCAATGGATCATCAACGAAGCATCGTCATCCTATCAATGAAGCATCAACATCATCCCACCAATGGATTATTAACGAAACATCATCATCCTATCAATGGAGCATCAACATCATCATGTCAATGGATCAACATCATCTTACGAATGGATCATCAACGAAGCATCGTCATCCTATCAATGGAGCATCAACATCATCCTGCCAATGAATCAACATAATCCTACCAATGGATCATCAATGAAGAATTATCATCCTATCAATCGAGCATCAACATCTTCCCGCTGATAGATCACCAATCATTATCCTATCAATGGAGCATCAACATCATCACCTATCATGTAGCAGCATTATCCTACCAATGAATCATCATCATCCTATCAATGAAGCATCGTCATCCACATCATATCAAGTCATCATCTATTGGCGGTCAAAATCGATGGAGGCTAACGTCAGAACATTTATAGGAAAGAACATGCATCGAATACGGTAAAACATATTACTTCTCTATTTGAATTACGGTTTCTGCTAAGAGGTTTATTTCATTTTTTGTCGAGAGCATCCAAGAGGATGAATTCTCAAATTAAACAACAGGTGCATACGACATCAAAAAAGATGCAGCACAACGTGGAACTTTTTCTTAGTGCGAGCTGAGAAGCGATATTTATCGAGCGATCCACCTCGTTACAGTTGGATAATTATCGAGTCATTCACCTCGTTACAGTTGGACTATTATCGAGCATCCACCTCGTTACAATTGGATATTTATCGAGTCATCCACCTCGTTACAGTTGGATAATCATCGATCCATCCGCCTTGTTACAGTTGGAAATTCATCAATCCATCCACCTCGTTACAATTGGATAATCATCGAGCCATCACTTTGTTACAGTTGGAAAATTATCGAGCCATCCACCTCGTTACAGTTGGATATTCATTGAGCTATCCACCTCGTTATAGTTAGAAAATCATCGAGTCATCCACCTTGTTACAATTGGATAATCATCGATCTATCCACCTCATTACAGTTGGATCATTATCAAGCCATTTAGCTCGTTGCATAGATCATCAGAGTTTGTCATTCATAAAACAAGCAATGACATTTCCAAATCCTCAGCAAATCATGAGTTGTAATGGACATACTATGTTAGAAAGCGGTATCTGTTATCTTTTACTCTCAATACTTCTTTATTTTCTCATCTAGTTGAAAAAGATGTTTATGCTTATCTGATCCATTAAGATATACTCATTTGTTATATGAATGATCTTTCTTTATTTTTTGACTCAAACCGCTAGCTAAAGCGGCACTTTATCTACTAATTATTTACTTTAAGTGTGCAAACATATACTGAACATACTTATGTGACATCTTTCACAGCAAGAGTAACTGCAAAGCATCATAAGAGATGCTACCACTTTTTCCAGTTACAACTTCTACTAACAAGTTTATTTCAGTCTTTGTTGAGAGCATCCAAAAAGATGAATTCTCAAATCAAACCACAGGTGCGGACGACATCAACAAGGATGCAACACAACGTGAAACTTTTTCTTAGCAGCAAACTGGGACATAGTCCAAAGAGGAGTGCCAAACTCTTAGGACGCGAGCTGAGGAGTGACTTCCACCACAATCAAACCACACCCCTATCAGGAGGCATGTTGGTTTTTCTTTAGGTTTATCAGTTTCAGTTTCGCATCCGAAAAATTTTGATTTTCACCGGAGGCAACTTTCCAATCTGAATGACAATGCATTCAAGAGCTTTGGAAATTATGTTTGTGTAAGTTCTTACGTATGGATGTGAAGAGCTCCACATTCATGGCTAAGAGGTTGCAAGTTTTTTTTTCATACACGACTTATTTGTCACTCCTCCAGAACCAAAGGTTGTTTTGCATAATAGATTTCCTCTTCAACTGATTGAGTTGAACTACAAGCAGCCTAATTCCTTGAGTTGAGAGATATGTAGGCGGACTCAACGTTGAAAACTCGGCTGTATTCCAACAATCTCTCTCAAATCTTAGTTCCGAGCATTCCGATCTCCTCATAATTCGATGTCGGGATAACTTTTGAGTTCTTTCAGAGTCGTGCATTAAATCAAGCGTATCGAACTACAAGTGACTTGAATTCTCATATAGCCTGAGATATGTAGGAAACCCATCTTCGGGGTTCGACCATAATTCCTAAAGTCCGTACCAAAGGCCTTTTTCTAAAGAATGAAGAGGTGGTCGGTCAAAATCGGATTTGTCAATTACATTCGCCTTAGATTTCTTTCATCAATCCAAGTCAAACGGGACAGTTGTTGACACCCAATATTGGACCTCCATAAGATAAATTAATCATCGAGCTTCTTAAATTCCAAACGATTTAAAATAATTAGTTTTATAAAATTTTCCAAAAAATAATAATAATAATATAGTTTGCAAGTTATTTTAAATAGTTTTGTCACTTTTTATAATTTTTAGATAATATATACGTTTTACATAATTATATATATAATTGGTATATTTTATGATTATTCAAAAATCGTCTCAAAAAGATTTTGTTTTAATTAAATATTTAGTTAATTAGTTTAGTTATATAATAGTTTATATTGTAAATTACTTAGTTTATATTTGATTTAACTATTTTATTTCGTTAAGATTAAGAAGGTCATAAATTAATTATATTAATTCATCATATTTAAATTCTAGCCGAATTCACAAAATTAACTCAATTCGACTAACTTCTTAATTTCCTTTGACCATAATTGAAATTCATGTGGCCATTACGAATCTAACCAATTTTCTCTCCTCACCTTAAACCCCTTTCCAGATCAATTTGTGCCTTTTTGGCCATTTTCCTTAGCAGCGATTAACAACACACAATTCAATATCCCCAGCCTAATAACAATGCAATCAGTAGCCCACCATCAATAGCAACCCAATTCCAAATGACCCACCCGATAACAACATCAACAATATGTACAACAGTACGATACAAACGACCCCCCATACTCTTCGTTCTTTGTCCCCTGCACGCGTCTCCTTCTCCTTCACGCGTCAACAACGACATTTCCATCAACAAGTTCATGGCGTGAACTCGAAGACATCAACAAATACACAACGATTCCAAACGCCAGTGGCAAGTGGCGTCAATATGCGTGAATCGGTACACGTACAAGTAGTACTATGCTCCTTTGTTTCTTCTTCCACCTGTCCCTGTCGCAGTAGCAAGCAAGCCGACTTTTAGTTCTTGGGGCTGTGGGATCGATCTACGTCACTCCCAAGGACGAGTGATTCGATCCCACCCATCCGTCCCCCTTTCCTCTTC
>NW_026020054.1:0-246278 GCF_900185275.1 Solanum verrucosum
GGGTGATGAGATTTGGCAAGAAAGGAAAGCTCAGTCCCAGATATGTAGGCCCTTACCAGATCTTAAAAAGGATTGGTAAAGTGGCTTATGAGTTAGAGTTGCCAGCAGATTTAGCAGCAGTCCATCCAGTCTTTCACATTTCTCTTTTGAAGAAGTGTGTGGGTGATCCAGCATCCATAGTGCCATTAGAGAGTGTGGCCGTGAAAGATAGCCTTCTTATGAGGAGGTACCAGTTGAGATTCTCGATCGTCAGGTTAGAAGGTTGAGAAATAAAGAAGTCGCTTCAGTCAAGGTTTTGTGGAGGAGTCAGTCAGTAGAGGGAGCTACTTGGGAAGCAGAAGCAGCCATGAAGTCCAAGTATCCTCACCTCTTTCCTTCCGATTCCATTCCAGCTTGAGGTAATAGTTCCTCTTCAGTTTTTCAGTCATTCATGCGAAAATTCAGTCTTAGAATCATGTTCCTTCAGTTTGTACTTGCATTTTCAGCGTATTTGCATGTCCTTGGAACTCAGTTCAGTAGAAATTCAGTTCTCAGTGTTCAGTGGTAGGGATTGCAGCCCTCTCCCTCCATTTCAGCTAGTTTAGTCTTCATTCGAGGACGAATGGTCCCAAGGGGGAGATAATGTAACACCCCGTATTCGAATAGACAAAAATGCAGATTTTGGAGAAGTTGCAGGTGCAACTTACGGTCACCATCCATAGGACCGTAGGTCAGACCACGGCCCGTGCTGGTGGTCCGTGGTTCACCACTGCAACCCCTCCCCAAACCAGCTCAGAAAATTGGCCAAGTCCCGACTCACGGACAGACCCACGGTCCGTAGATCAGACCACGGTCCGTGGTCTGTGTCCGTGGATCGAGACTTCCCTTACCAGCCTCTGACACAAACTACGGTTGACCAGCACGGACCGTCAATCGATCCACGGTCCGTAGGTCTGACCGTAGATCGAGGATACAGCTAGTTAGCTGAAAATTCTGATGGGTCAACTTCAGATGGTCATAACTCTTAGCAAAAATTAATTATGTGTCCCATTACCTATGTTAGATAGATAATTGAATTATCTTTCCAACGCCACCGAGTTTGCTAAATTCCGACCTCCGAGTAAAAAGTTATGCCCGTTTTAGTGAGGACCTGTCGGACAGACTCGACCTACGGACCCAATCGACGGACCGTGATTGACTGACGGACCGTCAGATCCAGATACCGTCAGTCACTCCGACAGCAGCTAATTCAAGGGTCTTTTGGTCTTTTCCTATTTCGTTTAACCCCTAAGATACGTCGTTTAGACCCTAAATCATGAGATTTTAATCAGTTTAAACCTAGAAACATAACTAGAACTTACCTAAGTCAAATCATTAATCAAACTTAGAGAATTAGAAGCTAAAAGGAGAAAAGAAGTCAAGAACCCTAGTTCAAGAACGCAGCAAGGTTCCTTCAGTTCCAGCCCCGAAATCGAAAGATTTCTCCGTGGAATTCGTCACCAGGTATGTGGGATTTCACTAGTGGGTTCCTTTTGCCCATTAGGTCCCTAGAATTCAGTCAGATTCTTGATTCCATGATTATGAACAGACCTAGGGTTTCTAGAATTACAGCAGATCATCATGAATTAGTTATTTAAATGTTCCAAATCAGATTATCATGTTATTGCTCAGTTTATCGCATAAATTTCAGAACCCTAGCTATGTATTTCATTAGTTCTTGAAGTACACATGCTAGGTCAGATATTTCAGTTATTCAGATATACATGCTCCAGTTTTATGCCACATTATCAGTATATTTCAGCATAAACCTATTTTGAGTTATAAATCATGAGAAGCTTTCTTTAAGACAACACTTGAGTTTTAAATTGAGTTTTGAGAAAGTTAAGATGAGTTTTGAGAAAGAGCTTCTAATACATGATTAGTATGACAATTGAGTAGGTCATCAATGTATAATAGTATGGTATCTAGATATACCATCAATGTTTATGCAGTATGACTTCCCAAGTCATCAATGATCAGAGTATTGTTTTCTAAAAAGGAGTTTTCAAGTATGAGTATTTACATGTCAGTATTTTAAGCTATTCAGTTTTCATAATATATTCAGTTATACATGCCTCAGTTTATGATGCATCTTATCAGATTAATTGTTGCATTCTCAGTTTGCATGTTCAGTTTCGAGCTATCCAGTATTTACAGAAATTCAGTCATAACCAGTTAACCACTTAATTCATTGGGAGTAGAATAATACCGAGTTGGACTAGGGTTTCAGCGTACCCATATAGTCCCAGAACTACGAGCCACGTAGGTGTAAGTCCCCTCTGTGGGCAACATCAGTTTAGTGATCACGCCAGCATGCCTCTATACCTCTGGCAGGGTATATTGGGTCCTCTCGATGGGGCGTATACATCGGACTCCACATTTAGCTCATGTGGTTTTATGTCGGTTATTAGTAGCTCCCACAGTTCAGTCAGACTCTATTGCATTGACCATATTTCAGTACAGTCAGTATTCAGTCTCAGCATGTTAAAAATTGGTCATTGCAATCAGTTAGCTCAGTATTCAGTATTTCAGTATCTATATCATGTTCAGATTATTTCATTGCTTTATTGCTTTGTTCAGTTATATGTTATTTCAGCTTTACTCCATCCTGCATGCTCAGTACCTTTCAAGTACTGACGCATACGTGCGCTACATCTTCTCGTGATGTAGGTTCAGGTTCTCAGTATCCAGATCACGCTTAGATCGGTTCTCGATCTTCAGTTCAGCAGCATCAGTGGTGAGTCCTCATTCTTCGAGGACTAGTGACATGTTTATCTTTATCGCTTTTAGTCTTTAGTTTCAGTTTTGCTAGATCTAGTTGGGGCATGTCCCAACATTTCTAGTCAGTTTAGAGGCTTATTTCAGACATAGTTAGATTCAACTTAGTGTTTTGAGTTTGATATTCCTTTTGTATTAAACTCTCAGATTTGATATATTCAGCTATAGTATATGGGTATTCCCATCTTTTCAGATTTATTTATGATTTAGCTTCCGCATCAATTTATTATCTTTAGTATGCTCATGATCATGCCAGCAGGGTTAGCTTGGGATCACTTGTGGTCCTAGGTCCCGTGTCCGCGTCTCCGGGGTGCTCAGGGCGTGACAAACTTGGTATCAGAGCATTAGGTTTAAGTGTCATAGGATGTCTGAAAAGCCGCACTAAGTAGAGTCCTTTTCATGGGTGTGAAGTGCACCACATCTAATGAGAGGGAGGCTATGAAGTGTTTTAGGAAAACTTCACTTTCTTGATATTCTATCGTGCGTTGGTATGATCTCCTTTCTAATCCATCGTTATGCGCTTAAGATCATGCCTCTCATAGAGCTAATGCCAGGAATGTGAATGCTAGGAATGCTAACGCAATTCCCTAGTCGCAGACCATGAGGTTAAGAATGAAGAGTTTAGAATGCAATCCACTTTTGGCTCAGGGTATGACCAACCAGAACAATCAGCGGGTTCCAGTTCAGGCAAATGCCAATGATGGATCAGTGGCAGCTAGAGTTTGAGATTTTGTTATGATGAATCCGCCAGAGTTTCTAGGGTCACAATTGGTGAGGACCCATAGAACTTCATTGATGAGGTTAGGAAAATCTTTGGAGTGATGCAAGTGATTGGTAATGGTAGGTTGAGTTGGCATCCTACCAGGTAAGGATTGGCTCACATATGGTAAACTCAGTGGAAAGACAACATGGGCTACTTTGTCTTTTGTAACTCCTTACATAGCAGTCCAATTCAGTGTTAGTCCAGAAACTCTTTCAGAACCCTTCTCAGTCTCTACTCCAGTCGGTGACCCAGTTATAGCTAGAAGGTATATAGAGACTACCCTATCTCAGTCTCTCAGAAAGTCACCTCAGCAGATCTTGTAAAGTTAAAAATGGTAGATTTTGATATAATTCTAGGCATGGATTGGTTTCAATTCTGTCATGCCTCAGTCGATTGTAGAATTTGGGTTGTTTAGTTCCAATTTCCAAACGAGCCAGTCTTAGAATAGAAGGGTAGTATCTTAGTGCCTATATATTGATTATCTCTTACCTTAAGGCCAAAAAGAGGTGAATCTAGAGGGTGGTGTACCACATATTGAGGAAAAGGGAATGAAGTAGAAAAAGATGTTCATCTCTTGCTCTCTTAGGAGTTAGTCTTACTAACACATCAGATGCGGTGTGATAGTCCATAATAGATCAGAATCTTCTTCGTAGTGGGAGTTAAGGAAAAGCAAACAGCGATCCAATATTGCTAGAGCTTAAGGTGCAGTCCAGAAGCAGACAGTGGAGGTCTTCTCCCAAGGGGAGATGGTGTACTTCGCTATCAAGTAGATTGTGTGTTCCTGATGTGAGTGAATTGAGACAGCATATTCTCACAGAACCCCATAATTCCAATATTCTATTCATCCAGGCGCCACTAAGATGTACCGTGATTGCGGGAAGTCTACTGGTGGAATGGTATGAAAAGAGATATAGCAGATTTTGTGGCTAAGTGCCCTAATTGCCAGCAAGTCAAGGTAGAACATCAAAACCAGGAGGTATGACTCAAGAGATTGACATTCCTACTTGGAAGTGGGAAGTGATCAACATGGACTTCATCACAGGTTTACCTCGTACTCAAGACAACTGACTCCATTTGGGTGATTGTTGATAGGGTTACTAAGTCTTCTTACTTTTTGGCGATCAAGACTACAGATTCGGCGGAGGATTACGCCAAGCTTTACATTAATGAGATTGTGAGGTTGCATGGAGTTCCTTTGTCTATCATCTCAGATAGAGGTCCTCAGTTTACCTCTCATTTCTGGAAGTCATTTCATAAGGGTCTTGGTACTCAGGTTAACCTTAGCACAACATTTCATCCACATACAAATGGTCAGGCAGAGCGTACCATTCAGACCTTAGAGGATATGTTGAAAGCTTCTGTGATCGACATCAAGGGTAGTTGGGACGATCACCTTCCTCTTATTGAATTCGCCTACAACAATAGCTACCATTCCAGCATTCAAATGGCCCCTTATGAGGCATTGTATGGGTGTAGATGTAGATCTCCAGTTGGTTGGTTTGAAGTAGGTGAAGCAGCCATGATAGGACCAGATTCGGTCCTTGATGCTATGGAGAAAGTGCAACTCATTAAAGCTAGACTTAAGACTACTCAGAGTCGCCAGAAGTCTTATGCAGATGTGAGAAGAAAGGAACTAGAGTTCCAAGTTGATGATTGGGATTTCTTGAAAGTGTCACCTATGAAAGGGGTGATGAGATTTGGCAAGAAAGGGAAGCTCAGTCCCAGATATGTAGGCCCTTACCGGATCTTGAAAAGGATTGGTAAAGTGGCTTATGAGTTAGGGTTGCCAGCAGACTTAGCAGCAGTGCATCCAGTCTTTCACATTTCTCTTCTGAAGAAGTGTGTGGGTGATCCAGCATCCATAGTGCCATTAGAGAGTGTGGCCGTGAAAGATAGCCTTCTTATGAGGATGTACCAATTGAGATTCTCGATCGTTAGGTTAGAAGGTTGAGAAATAAAGAAGTCGCTTCAGTCAAGGTTTTGTGGAGGAGTCAGCCAGTAGAGGGAGTTACGTGGGAAGCAGAAGCAGACATGAAGTCCAAGTATCCTCACATCTTTCCTTCCGATTCCATTCCAGCTTGAGGTAATAGTTCCTTTTCAGTTTTTCAGTCATTCATGCGAAAATTTAGTCTTAGAATCATGTTCCTTCAGTTTGTACTTGCATTTTCAGCGCAATTTGCATGTCCTTGGAATTCAGTTCAGTTAGAAATTCAGTTCTCAGTGTTCAATGGTAGGGATTGCAGCCCTCTCCCTCCATTTAAGCTAGTTTATACTTCATTCGAGGACGAATGGTCCCAAGGGGGAGATAATGTAACACCCCGTATTCAGAATAGACAAAAATGAAGATTTTGGAGAAGTTGCAGGTGCAACTTACGGTCACCATCCATATACCGTAGGTCAGACCACGGCCCGTGTTGGTGGTCCGCTATTCACCACTGCAACCCCTCCCCAAACCAGCTGAATAATTGGCCAAGTCCCGACTCATGGACAGACCCACGGTCCGTAGATCAGACCCCGTGGTCTGTGTCCGTGGATCGAGACTTCCCTTACCAGCCTCTGACACAATCTCCGGTCGACCAGCACGGACCGTCAATCGATCCATGGTCCGTAGGTCTGACCGTAGATGAGGATCAACAACTAGTTAGCTGAAAATTCTGATGGGTCAACTTCAGATGGTCATAACTCTTAGAACAAAATTAATTACGTGTCCCATTCCCAATGGTTAGATACATAATTAAATTATCTTTCCAACGCCACCGAGTTTGCTAAATTCCGACCTCCGAGTAAAAAATTATGCCCGTTTTAGTGAGGCCCTGTCGGACAGACTCGACCTACGGACCCAATCGACGGACCGTCGATTGATTGACGGACCGTCAATCAGGTCCGTCAGTCGCTCCGACAGGAGCTAATTCACGGGTCTTTTGGTCTTTTCCTATTTCGTTTAACCCCTAAGATACGTCGTTTAGACCCTAAATCATGAGATTTTAATCAGTTTAAACCTAGAAACATAACTAGAACTTACCTAAGTCAAATCATTAATCAAACTTAGTAGAATTAGAATGCTAAAAGGAGAAAAGAAGTCAAGAACCCTAGTTCAAGAACGCCGCAATGTTCCTTCAGTTCCAGCCCCGAAATCGAAAGATTTCTCCGTGGAATTCGTCACCAAGTATGTGGGATTTCACTAGTGGGTTCCTTTTGCCCATTAGGTCCCTAGAATTCAGTCAGATTCTTGATTCCATGATTATGAACAGACCTAGGGTTTCAAGAATTACAGCAGATCATCATGAATTAGTTATTTAAATGTTCCAAATCAGATTATCATGTTATTGCTCAGTTTATCGCATAAATTTCAGAACCCTAGCTATGTATTTCATTAGTTCTTGAAGTACACATGCTAGGTCAGATATTTCAGTTATTCAGATATACATGCTCCAGTTTTATGCCATATTATCAGTATATTTCAGCATAAACCCTATTTTGAGTTATAAATCATGTGAAGTTTTTCTTTAAGACAACACTTGAGTTTTAAATTGAGTTTTTGAGAAAGTTAAGATGAGTTTTGAGAAAGAGCGTCTAATACATGATTAGTATGACAATTGAGTAGGTCATCAATGTATGAATAGTATGGTATCTAGATATACCATCAATGTTTATGCAGTATGACTTCCCAAGTCATCAATGATCAGAGTATTATTTTCTAAAAAGGAGTTTTCAAGTATGAGTATTTACATGTCAGTATTTTAAGCTATTCAATGTTTCAGTCATAATATATTCAGTTATACATGCCTAGTTTATGAATGCATCATTATCAGATTAATTGTTGCATTCTCAGTTTGCATGTTCAGTTTCGAGCTATCTTGTATTTACAGAAATTCAGTCATAACCAGTTAACCACTTAATTCATTGGGAGTAGCATAATACCGAGTTGGACTAGGGTTTCAACGTACCCATATAGTCCCAGAACTACGATCCACGTAGGTGTAAGTCCCCTCTGTGGGCAACATCAGTTTAGTGATCACGCCAGCATGCCTCTATACCTCTGGCAGGGTATATTGGGTCCTCTCGATGGGGCGTATACATCGGACTCCACATTTAGCTCAAACCCAGATATGTAGGCCCTTACCGGATCTTGAAAAGGATTGGTAAAGTGACCTATGAGTTAGAGTTGCCAGCAGACTTAGCAGCAGTGCATCCAGTCTTTCACATTTCTCTTCTGAAGAAGTGTGTGGGTGATCCAGCATCCATAGTGCCATTAGAGAGTGTGGCCGTGAAAGATAGCCTTCTTATGAGGATGTACCAATTGAGATTCTCGATCGTTAGGTTAGAAGGTTGAGAAATAAAGAAGTCGCTTCAGTCAAGGTTTTGTGGTGGAGTCAGTCAGAAGAGGGAGCTACTTGGGAAGCAAAAGCAGCCATGAAGTCCAAGTATCCTCACCTCTTTCTTTCTGATTCCATTCCAGCTTGAGGTAATAGTTCCTCTTCAGTTTTTCAGTCATTCATGCGAAAATTCAGTCTTAGAATCATGTTCCTTCAGTTTGTACTTGCATTTTCATCGTAGTTGCATGTCCTTGGAACTCAGTTCAGTTAGAAATTTAGTTCTCAGTGTTCAGTGGTAGGGATTGCAGCCCTCTCCCTCCATTTCAGCTAGTTTAGTCTTCATTCGAGGACGAATGGTCCCAAGGGGGAGATAATGTAACACCCCGTATTCAGAATAGACAAAAATGAAGATTTTGGAGAAGTTGCAGGTGCAACTTACGGTCACCATCCATAGACCGTAGGTCAGACCACGGCCCGTGTTGGTGGTCCGTGGTTCACCACTGCAACCCCTCCCCAAACCAGCTCAGAAAATTGGCCAAGTCCCGACTCACGGACAGACCCACGGTCCGTAGATCAGACCACGGTCCGTGGTCTGTGTCCGTGGATCGAGACTTCCCTTACCAGCCTCTGACACAAACTACGGTTGACCAGCACGGACCGTCAATCGATCCACGGTCCGTAGGTCTGACCGTAGATGAGGATCAACAGCTAGTTAGCCGAATATTCTGATGGGTCAACTTCAGATGGTCATAACTCTTAGTACAAAATTAATTACGTGTCCCATTCCCTATGGTTAGATAGATAATTATATTATCTTTCCAACTCCACCGAGTTTGCTAAATTCCGACCTCTTAGTAAAAAGTTATGCCCGTTTTAGTGAGGCCCTGTCGGACAGACTCGACCTACGGACCCAATCGACGGACCGTCGATTGATTGACGGACCGTCAATCAGGTCCGTCAGTCACTCCGACAGCAGCTAATTCAAGGGTCTTTTGGTCTTTTCCTATTTCGTTTAACCCCTAAGATACGTCGTTTAGACCATAAATCATGAGATTTTAATCAGTTTAAACCTAGAAACATTACTAGAACTTACCTAAGTCAAATCAATAATCTAACTTAGTAGAATTAGAACGCTAAAAGGAGAAAAGAAGTCAAGAACCCTAGTTCAAGAACGCAGCAAGGTTCCTTCAGTTCCAGCCCCGAAATCGAAAGATTTGTCCGTGGAATTCGTCACCAGGTATGTGGGATTTCACTAGTGGGTTCCTTTTGCCCATTAGGTCCCTAGAATTCAGTCAGATTCTTGATTCCATGATTATGAACAGACCTAGGATTTCAAGAATTACAGCAGATCATCATGAATTAGTTATTTAAATGTTCCAAATCAGATTATCAAGTTATTGCTCAGTTTATCGCATAAATTTCAGAACCCTAGCTATGTATTTTATTAGTTCTTGAAGTACACATGCTAGGTTAGATATTTCAGTTATTCAGATATACATGCTCCAGTTTTATGCCACATTATCAGTATATTTCAGCATAAACCCTATTTTGAGTTATAAATCATGAGAAGCTTTTCTTTCCGACAACACTTGAGTTTTAAATTGAGTTTTCGAGAAAGTTAAAATGAGTTTTGAGAAAGAGCTTCTAATACATGATTAGTATGACAATTGAGTAGGTCATCAATGTATGAATAGTATGGTATCTAGATATACCATCAATTTTTATGCAGTATGACTTCCCAAGTCATCAATGATCAGAGTATTGTTTTCTAAAAAGGAGTTTTCAAGTATGAGTATTTACATGTCAGTATTTTAAGCTATTCAGTGTTTCAGTCATAATATATTCAGTTATACATGCCTCAGTTTATGCATGCATCATTATCAGATTAATTGTTGCATTCTCAGTTTGCATGTTCAGTTTCGAGCTAGCCAGTATTTACAGAAATTCAGTCATAACCAGTTAACCAATTAATTCATTGGGAGTAGAATAATACCGAGTTGGACTAGGGTTTCAGCGTACCCACATAGTCCCAGAACTACGAGCCACGTATGTGTAAGTCCCCTCTGTGGGCAACATCAGTTTAGTGATCACGCCAGCATGCCTCTATACCTCTGGCAGGGTATATTGGGTCCTCTCGATGGGGCGTATACATCGGACTCCACATTTAGCTCATGTGGTTTTATGTCGGTTATTAGTAGCTCCCACAGTTCAGTCTGACTCTATTGCATTGACCATATTTCAGTACAGTCAGTATTCAGTCTCAGCATTTTAAAAATTGGTCATTGCAATCAGTTAGCTCAGTATTCAGTATTTTCAGTATCTATATCATGTTCAGATTATTTCATTGCTTTATTGCTTTGTTCAGTTATATGTTATTTCAGCTTTACTCCATCCTGCATGCTCAGTACCTTTCAAGTACTGACGCATACGTGTGCTACATCTTCTCGTGATGTAGGTTCAGGTTCTCAGTATCCAGATCACGCTTAGATCGGTTCTCGATCTTCAGTTCAGGAGCATCAGTGGTGAGTCCTCATTCTTCGAGGACGGACTAGTGACATGTCTATTTTTATCGCTTTTAGTCTTTAGTTTCAATTTTGCTAGATCTAGTTGGGGCATGTCCCAACATTTCTAGTCAGTTTAGAGGCTTATTTCAGACATAGTTAGATTCAGCTTAGTGTTTTGAGTTTGATATATTCAGCTATAGTATATGGGTATTCCCCATCTTTTCAGATTTATTTATGATTTAGCTTCCGCATCAATTTATTATCTTTAGTATGCTCATGATCATGCCAGCAGGGTTAGCTTGGGATCACTCGTGGTCCTAGGTCCCGTGTCCGCGTCTCTGGGGTAGCTCGGGGCGTGACAAAGAAAGTCCTCATGCTCTGAAAAGAAAACTTTGTTATTGTTAGAAACAACATATCAACATAAGACTGTTCACTGTTTAATAGTACACATGCATTAAATTTACTCTCTTTTTTTCTGCTACTATTCTTTCTTCTTGATTACCAATTTTCAGCATTCTTTCGGTTATCCTCACTTGCAACTTTTAACTCTCTTATCTTCTCATGTTGAATTGTGCAATTTCCTTGATTCGATTTCCTATTGTGAGTTTCCATCTCTTATGTTGGTTCTTAAATAGCATTAGGAAATGACCTTTTAAATTTGAATTTAAATTCTGATGATTTGTACATTAAAGTGATGAATGACTTTCCATATCATAACTTTTCAAATTCTTCCATTATGAGATTTATGATTATGATTAAAAGCAATATCAATGTACTCATTTATCAAGAAAATGGTAATTAATTATTAAAGGGCTTAAAGACTTCAAATTCTACCATTATGTAATTAAAATTTATATTTAATCAAAATTTAATTTAGTAGAAGGGCAAAATGGTAATTTAACTTTTCTTTTTGGAGCTTTCCACTTATAATAATATATATGATATGATGATGATTTGAGTGACATTATCCTAAAAATGATATTCGTTCATTCTTTTTACATGGGATTGCTATTAAATTGAATGAAAATAGTTTTAGTAGGTATGACAAAATCTTTTAAATTTATGCACCCATGATACATAAGACGAAGACAAATATACTCCAAATTGATGTTTCATTTAATTAGAACTCTCTGTACCTATATTTGATTTTTTAAAAACTTTCTGTACGTTTGTGAGATTTTTGCTTGTAACAAATGTGTTGGAGCAAAATCTGAAGGTTTACTGCAAAACTGTCAATTACTTTTAGTGCAACATAAACTTTTTTTTTGGGGGGGGGGGGTGCGGGGGGTGCGGGGAGATAAGGGGAAGGTAATCCTCACCATCAATGAGGGACGGAAGGTGCTCAACCAACTGAGCAATCCTCAAACTCGACGATTATCATCATTTTAATTAAATACTAGTAGTTGTATAAAGACCCTTGTCTTACAATGAAATGTAAAATTGACACAACATAAATATTGAACAATTAAAAATCAATTGCTTTACAATATACTTGGACAGAGTTATTCCAAAACAAGTGACAATACCTAAAAAAACAACAACCTTTGTGAAACTTGATCTTCACAGTTTCTTATAGGTAATACCTAGAAAGGGTCAAAGGTTTATGCTTTCTCCTTTTTGCCAATGAACCTTCTTAATATAACTACCTAGGCCCTCCTTATTTTCTTTTTCCTTCAATGCTTTTTTTCTTTTCAAGATTAGCTATAAACACATGACAAACATAGGGCAAGTGTAAAAATAGAAGTGATGAAATCGTATACAAATACAATGGGACCTTCTAAGCTCTTAATCAGAAGAAGAGAAAACACATAGCAAAGAAAAATAATTCAGCCCTAAATATTCAATCATCACTAAGACCATGGTAGTTATTTACTCCACAATAAGCGAAGATCCTGCATCAAAACCATCAAGTTTCTTGTTAAAACTTGACGAGATCAATAGCACTAGAGGCATTTAAGTCAAATAATTCTACAATCAAAATCATAAAAAGAGTATTGGCACACAAAAGCGTGGAGTGACTTCAATTTTCATCTACCTAAATTTTGGTTGGCAAAGTTACCCATTGCCAATAAAATCCGGTAAAGGTACCTACCAAAATAATCGAGGTGTACACCAATAGCACTTGTGGTGAAAAAGAAAAGAAATGATGAGAAAAAGAAGATAAATTCACAGAAAAGCGACAGTTACGAGTGTCACTAGGAGGTCAATTAGTGGAGGTGGATACCAATAGTAATTGTGTGTTGAAAAAATAAAAATAATGATTAAAGCTAATTACCAGAATGGTGTTGATAAAGAGAAGAGGAAGGTTGATCTCTTTGATGATTTTCCATGCACTGCATGAGAAACTTGAAGGTCTCAATCTCACAAGGTATAGTGAGTCCACCAATGTGATCAAACCCAAACTCTTCCTCAACTTTTTCCAACAACAATTTAAACAATGGATCACCAAGATAACTTGTGGGAATTATAAACCTCCGAAGCTCCGGTCCAACATAAACAGCCAAATAGCCTCTAGGGACACCATGGGGTGGCTCTGGACTTTGACAACTCTCCTCATCTGAATCACAATATACATTGTAATTCCTCAACCTCATACTAATCGAAGGTGATATTCCTCTAGGGGAATTGCTACCGTGTTTCAACGATGATCCAAGATGATTATTATTATTATTATTATTATCGTTGTTGTTGCAATTATTACCATTTCCCTTGGGACCAAGTGTGACATGTTGCCATTTACTTAGAAATTCTTTTAGTCTTACAATCTGCTTAATGCCTGTCACCTTGCTTCCTCCATGTTCATCCATTTTCCTTTGCTTGCTGCGACACGATTGATGATGAGATGAGAATCCAGCTGACATTGATTTTAAGCCCTTAGGCTCTTGGAATATTTCACTCATTTGATCTTGTTTTTTAGCTGCACAACAATGCCATGACTTAAATTTTCATTTTCGATTGAACTTTGAAATTAAATAAAGGTATGACAGATATACATTGTTTTAACCGATAAGACTTCAACAATAATAATAAATACGTCTCAAGTTCAATATTCATTTAACTATCTAAATCTCGATATGAGAGAACTATTTTGTTTTAAACATTGTTTTTCAACAATGATTTTCTTAATATATTCGTTTAGGTTCATGTTAAAAGA
Organism: Solanum verrucosum; assembly: GCF_900185275.1. Lineage (NCBI taxonomy): Eukaryota > Viridiplantae > Streptophyta > Magnoliopsida > Solanales > Solanaceae > Solanum > Solanum verrucosum. The sequence goes on from NW_026020054.1 coordinate 13,534, forward strand.
ATGAGGGATTAATATGAATTTTTAGATTGATTTCTTAGAAATTATATAAAAACATTGTAAATCATAATCCGTTATAAGTCAAAATGTTTGAAAATTCATGGTAAAGATACATGTCATTAAAGAATAAACTTAATCCGAATTACAAATTTTAAATTCCAAAACAATAGAAAATAAACGTATATTCATCTTTTTGAATTACCAGAACAGGGTGAACAAAATTATTTACCGTTCTGATGGAAAATATGAACGAAAGAACGAGGAGATGGAGATTTCAGCAGTTGGTGCAATTAAGAAATGTCATTGTATGACTCATAAAGAAATTAAAATATCAACCAGCCCTAGAGGAGGAGGATGGAAGAGTTAGGCTATAATTCTTTTAAGTTTTTCAGAATTCTATACATGGAGTAATGATTTTGAATACAAAATGATATTAGTAAGTAACAACTTCTATGACTATTTGTCACCCTTTTTTGTCGCAGCAATTTTCTCCTTAACCTATTGGTATTACCATTATTTTGTGTGAATATTAGGTGCTAATAATTTATATTTTTTATATATAATTACTCTATTTGTCTTGAATATTTGGCTAGCCATCTTCTATATTATTTATTATTACCTTTATTTAGAAGGGACAGTTGGAGAGGACTAACACAGCATAAGAAAGTTATATCAAAAGCAAGTTAAATTGTACTGCTTTGGAGAAGACTAATAGTATAAGAAAGTTGTACCAAAAGCAAGTTAAATTGTACTACGTTATCTTTTCATAAAGTACATGTACTTCTAACCACGTGTACTTCTTTTTCTTTTCAAGAGAACTCGTGTACTGAAGTAGTACTGCACATTACTCTCTCCTTCTCAAAGCAGGTGAAAGAGTATTAGAAATTTCTCTCGGTTCAGATCCAAATTTATGTTCTCTTTTGATTTTGGTGTGATGTTTGCTATTAATTCTTCTTTTTTGAGGGATTGTTGGGTGAATTTTTGAAGGTATTTCTTTGTTTATATATTTTTATTGGTGTGTATCACTACAACAAAACTACCCAATAGCGAAGGGAAAACTGGTCGCTATAAGTACGAATCTGGTCCCAAAAGGTGCAATTGCGACCAGGTACACTGGTCCTTATAGACTTAGTCGCAAGGACCTTTAGGGACGAGATTATCGGGCTGGTCGCTGAATCATTTTCGCGACTAGTATAATAGTGGTCCCTAAAATACATTTAGGGACCATATATCTGGTACCTATTCGCACTTATTGAAATTGAAATTATGATCGTTAAATCATTTTGCGACTAGTTTCTAACTGGTCCTTATATCATTTTGGGATGACTTCTAAGCTGGTCCATAATAATTTTGCGACCAGTTTGAAGCTAGTTTGTAAATCAAGGTTGAGACCAGTTTGTAGCTGGTCTATAAATCAATTTATGAGAATTTTAAGCTGGTTCCTATATCATTTTGGGACCATTTTGAAGGTGGTCCATAAATCATTTCACAACCATTACAGATTTCCTACTCAAAAGGATTTTAAGGACTAACAATCTAGTCCTTAAATCACATTGCATTTGATATACAACCTGTCTCTTTCATATATAATATATAATGTAATTACAAAATAAGGTGAGCATAAGTCATCACACTATACAACAATGAGGTAAGCTAGTAACAATATTGTGACCATGAACCCTTAGCAAAAAAATCATATACTATCCTTAAACTATAATCCAAAGTTGCCTGAACCTTCCCAGTAAAAAATGGTCAATCTACATGTTTTAACATCACCTTTTTGCAAATTTCAGCATCCAAAATCTGTGAAAGAAATAAAACTTTCATTTAGAAGACCTATATATAAAAATAAACAGAAATATGTGTGATTAAATCAAATAACAATTTCTAAATAAACTGAAGGAGTATTACCCTATTGCATAAAATATGTGCATGTCATTTTGTTAACTAAATCAATCCAAACTCTAGTCATTTTCAGTAAGTACTTGATTGGGGACAACCTTTCTGGACAACAGCTCTTAAAAAACAGAGTGCTTCCCTAAATCTATTGCAGTGTATAGAGCCAACAATCATAGCAGTCCAAGAAATGAGATTCTTGTAAGGCATGTCTTCAAAACCTTTCAAGGCTTCATCCCAAAATCAACATTTAGCATACATATCAACAAGAAAACTACCAATGTAAACATCCCTAGAAACCCTCCCTGGCTCGACATAGAAACCATGAAGATACTTCCCAAATCAAACACATCTTAACGTTCCAGCAGGAGAAAGAGCTGCTACAACAGCCACTTCATCTACCTTAACTTGTGCTCGTCTCATCTCCAGGAAAAGTGTCAAAGCTCTAATTGGCAGAGCGTTCCGGGCATACCAATCAATCAAAGCAGTATAAGAAAGCACATCCTTATGCATAATATCATCAAACACTTGGCGTGCAAGGTGAACATACCCACTGCTAGCAAAACTAGAAACCAAAGAATTCTACACAAATTGGTCAGAAATGTATCCAAACTTAAATATTTGTGGGAAAATGAGATGTGGGTTTTCATTGTTGGCTCTAAGAAGCAAAGGAAAAGTATGTTTATTAGGAAAAACTCCATGTTGGCGCATTTGAATGTAGAAAATATCTATCAGCGGCAGCTATAAAACTAATTGGTGCAACAATTAAGATTTTTGTGGGAAATTTTTGTACACAATATGGTGGTAGCAGCTGCAACACTAACTACTGCAAAAGTTGGAACTTATAATGCCTCATATGGTCACTCAACTTTAAAAACTTTTATCTCAAAAAGGACATGGATCTAAAAGAGGATCAATGAATAGCAGTGTATCAGAAACAAAATTGGGTTTAATCTAATCGTTGACTCATTGAGATTAACCAAATAGCTTAGAAAATACTCATCAAATTGATAAAGTAAAAATTGAGAGCTAAAATGGCTGCAAAAAGTATTCTCTTTTTCAAAGAATAATGAAACTGATGGTCCAAAAGATCTTGCTGCAACTATACCTCTCTACTACATACATGACTCCATTTCAAACCAAGTTGCAAAATTTAAAATGTATCAAAGAATCACTCGAATCCGATCAGAAGAACTGTTCATTACAACTTAATTAAAACACCACTGTAAGTCTAAGAGAAGTAATTTTGGAACTACAAATGAATTCAGTCATTGTCTTTCGAAAACAATCTCTATGATCTGCCTTCACAAAGTATAGAAATAAGGTCCAAGTACATTGGCCTCACTTGTGGAATTACACTTATTATATTATTATTGTTGTTACAAGTTAATTTAGTAATCCCCAACTCAAAAAGTAGAAAACGATGGCCAAACATTTATTAGCACAAAATGAAACAAAAATAAAAGAGAGTACTGACTATTAAGACCACCAAGCTTAGTGACAGCATCAACAAATTGTTGATGTAATTCAGCAGTCCACATCAATCTTGGCTTTGGGTCTCTTGTCATCATCACCCCATCGTTCTCATACAAATAAATTCCCCCTCTTTCCACCCCATCAATTGCATTATACATACAATTCCTACAAACATTGAATTCAGTCGTTGACTACTAACTAAAGTCATCATATGAGGCAGTCGATGACTACACAAGTTAGAAATATATTGTCATAAAATAGCCTGAGTTTTCAGTCAGCTTGCTGTTGCTATGACGATTGTCCAGTAAAACATCAAGAAGTACTTATACTGTGATGTGTAAACTGTAATCGCAAACTAAAATTTACAATGAACAAAACATAGTCAAAAAGTTAAAGTTGAGAGAGGAAGAAGAGCTTACATGTTCTAAATGAGTTTGTTATCCTCACTTGAAAATCCTTAAATAGTCAAAAGTGCCTTGTTCTATGTAAAATTTTATCAGGAGTTAGTGTGCTGAAAAAATATAGCATTACATTGTACATGTTCTAAACAACAGGGAAAGTCTAAATGTATTCACGAAACGAGGAATTACTATAGATGCACCAATGTACAAAGCCAAATACATGACTACGACTTTGAGGTCCAAAGCATTTCTCAACAATTTCTATGCTAGAAAGTGATGGTTCAGACTCCACCAATTCTTGAATTTGAGCCTACAAGTGTATAGAGGAGATTTTTTTTTCCAGATCCCACAATAAGTAAATGTTAAGAACATGTTCAATTAATCAAACACACATGCTTCTCGATTGTTTCAGAATCAACAAGTGTGTTATTCTTCTTGCGAGTCTCTTAAAAGATAGTTGCCAAATCTGGTGGATTGCCATCTTTTTCGCCCTTTACATAAAAGTAAACATGTCAAAGAAGAGTTCATCAATATTAAGACAAAAAAGATTTGATGATAACACCTTTTGATAAATAATCTCTCTAATTGGCTTGCTACTAATATGATGAAGCATCTTCAACTTAGCTCTATTTATTGCGTTTCTATTGCTTCTCGCCTATATTTGAGTATACTCATCAGCAACTTCTCCAACAATTTTTTTTATCAAACTACATGACGATCCAAGCAATTTCAGTAACTATCTAGAATCTAATTGAAATCAAGAACCACAAAACAACAATGACAAACAATCACGAATTTCCAAGTAGCTTAAGACTTCAAAAATGCACCACAAATAGTAACTTTAGAGATTAATATGCAACCATAGTTGTAGTAGAAAAGAACAATTCAAAAAAAAAATTGAAATAGCAAAAAAAAAAGGTAACTACTATGAAGTATATTATATGAAACACATACTTTTAAAGTTCTTGTGATAACTTAACTTTAATCCAATAAAGAATACACTAAATTGATCAAAAGTAAGTAGAAATAGAATTCACTCAAACTAAATTTTACTAACTTCAACCAATAGAGTGTTGAGAGAAAACAATTTATCTCATAGTAATTAATAATACTACTACTTCTCAACAACTCTCTTAAAGTGTATTTTTCTCAACGATTTTGGACTCAACTATTGAACTCATGAAAGTTGTATAGATCAAAAAACAACTTGATATTTAAATAGTGGCTGAAAGCAAAGATTGACAGCTAGTTTCGAGTCAATGTTGTTCATGAAATTGCAAAATCTTGAAAAAGAGAAAGTAGAATTATACTAGAATGCTACTGAATAAACAAATTATGTGAATATTTCAGATGCTTTAACAAAGCTCATTAACAATTTTGTTTCTTTCTCGTCTAATCCTCAAGCTACTCATAGACAAAAAAATAATTAGATGCTTTAACAAAGCTCATTAACAATGTTGTTTGTTTCTTTTCTAATCCTCAAGCTACTCATAGACAAAAAAAATCAGATACTTTAAAAAATCTCATTAACAAGTTTGTTTCTTTCTCGTCTAATCTTTTTAGTGTCAGAAAATACACTGATAATACAATAAAAAGAACCATTCAAAATCAAAGCACACAAACTGGGTACTGAAATTAAAGAGACTAATGGTAAAAATATTCAACTAATTCATCACCCGATAGAAAAAATAATTTCAATGTCAGCCTTACCAAAATTTCTTGGCAGCCCTAGCAAGTATGCCACCCTAACAGAGAAAATCCTTAAATAAACTCTCAAATATCTCCTCTTTGACCTTCAACCCCCAGCCTTACCTACAAAACTATCATTTTTCATCCTAACAAAATAACATTGAGTATCTATAAGAGCCAAATCACATAATATTCAATCATCAGAAAGAAAAATGAAAAATTATACCAAAAAAGAAGAAGAGGGAGATGAATCTGGAGGAATAAACTTACTTTAGATCTACATAGCTAGATGAAATGTTTTTCTCCAAAAAAATGCCTTCAAACATCAAGATTTAGGAAATTTTTCTGCCAATAATGCCTTCAACTTTCAAGATTTAGGGACTTCAAAGCTTGTTTCATAGAGCAAGAGAGAAAAAATTAAGGATACATCAACGATTTTTGCATATTGTTGGAGAGAGAGAAAAATCTACTACTTTTATTAATGGATTTTGGGGTTTTAGGTTATTACCATGGAGAGAGAATTTTTTAGAGCCTTGTAGTTTTTCACTTTTTGTTCCCACTCTTCTCTTGTAGTTTCCGCTGAAATTTTTTACTTAGGGACCAGTCATTTTTATTTTTAGAAAATAATATAGTCAAATATGGACTAGTCAATAATATCATCCTTATAAGTATATTTTAGGGACCATATTTATAACTTGTCGCTATATTTTGGTCTTTAATGAGCCTTTTTGTTGTAGTGTATACCTTAGTTCCGTTCTTGTGAATATGAATTATTGCTAGGGCTCTTCGTTGTCTTTGGCCTGTATTTCGGGTATGTTGTCCCTACATAACCCAGTATGTAAAGTTCTGAAGAGGGATTATTTTAGAGATATCTTTTCTACTTCTAAAGAAATTGAAAATATATTGTTGGTTGTATTTTGCTATTTTGAGAGATTCAATACTTATCTTTCGTGTGAATTTTGTGGGTTATTTTTAGATGAATTCAATTTGACTGGTATTGCGCTCAAAGTCTATTTGAACGCCACTTGACTGTCAGGAGAGGTGGGTAAGTTGATTCAACTGATACCGATTTTGGCATTAAATACATATTTGTAATTTCTAGGCATTTTGTATTACAATTTCGAATAGCAGTATGGTATTGAAGAGAAAATGAAACTATGTGAAGAGGTGTGTTGGATTGACGTATGGTGAAAAATGGTAAACTGCTGATCATGATGCTAGATCAAAACTCATTATATCTATAAAACATTCATATGTGATTGTAAAAGAAATTAAACGTTGATGTGGGTAGATATTGATGTTTGGCTTCCCCTCCTTTTGTTAATCAATATATTGTAATCGTGCAGGTACAATATCAAAGATAGAAGAAGTCAAAGTTGGTTGTGTGTGGAATGGGAAGGACCAGTTTCTAAACATCCTGCAACAAAACTAGGATGAGATAAATTGTTAGGATAAGAATTGTTTATTCTAGGATGCTCGCCTAATGTGTCAAATAGTGCTAGAGAAGAAACTTTTAAGGCGAGGCAAGTTTTTATAGATAGATGAGAGCAATAAATATATTTCTAGATTTTTCTGACTTATGTGTAGCAACAAATTTTTGACATGTTCGAAACTACCTTATTCTATATTTTCAGTAATTTAGTTTTACTAATTGGCGACTTCTTATGTTAATATTCTTCCACGTTCATCCAACATGCTTAGTATTAGTTAACTACATGATTTCAATAATTATTTGTAGTTTGTTTATCTACGTATTTTTGGGTCTGGCATTCGTTGAAGAACTTTTCTTTCGCATTGTGAAATGTTTGTATATAAATGACGTCCTTATAGGATTATTAAATTGAGAAGGCCTTGCCATTTTTATGTTTAGGCGAACTCGAATCATGAAATTGTTTCTCCCCTGCCTTCAAGGTTGTTTACAGTGAACAGAATACTAACAATTGAATGTATTGATAAAACATCGATTATGACAGAACAAAAGAGGATTGAAACCTAGGAAGAAGAGATGTATTTTCAAGTTGGATTAATTATTGAAAACCTACTTAAATTCTATATTACGTTGCGATTCTAATTTCATTAGGTGATTTAAGTTTAGTTTTGTACAATTTCACAAAAGGATTTTTGTTATTTGTAAACTCATCTTCTTATACTATCTAATATTTTCTACTTCCTACTTCAGTCTATAAGTAAAGGTCTTTATCTTTTTTTGGGGTAAGCTTCTCAGTTCTTCGGCACTTCTTTTACTAATATTAAGACAGGCGGTGAACTCATGGGTCTAGGCATGGCAATTCCCGTACAAATGAGTGCCAGTATGCTGGAAATATAATATGTTATATTGATAGTGAACAACTTCATGCAGAAGTTAACAATAGAGGTATGTCATATAATGTTTTCCACATTTTCACCAGTGTGAGTAGGCAATGTATTTTCCTCATCAATGTGACTCAAGGTTACTCTATCCATTGTTGTCACACTCTTCTAGATTTTGGTATCTAATTATTTGACTTTCAAATGTACAACGAGAGTAGCCGATGTGTTTTCTAGCTAATATGCTTTCTTTTGTCGAGGCTAGGAACATGGCATGACTGATTGTGAAGGCTTTTGGTTGATTCTGGATGAATATATTTGTGGGTAAACTTATTTATTTGGTTATGTTATCTTTATGTCCTCTTGCCATTTTTATTTTTGTTAGGAAACTCTCTCATTCAATTTCTCAAAATAAGTTATCAAGGAACTTAACAAAGTAATAAACATGTTGAAGAAGATGATAGCCACATTAAAATTTGTGAGTCGTAGTCATTGTCATTCCTTATCTTTAGACCTCCGACTTCAACTAAAAGTGTAACTTATATTTTTAAATAACCACATTCTGACAACTTAATGAAAATGACCTAACTATCAAACAGTCAAGATTAATTAGCAACTGTGCCTTTCATTTAATCTGTCATATGGTATAAATGAATGTGAAAAAATATTACTTCTCTAGATGTTTTAGTTTTTTTTATATTTGTCTTGAAAGTAATTACTAATAATAGGACTTCTCGTCAGGCATGAACCTTGAGGTAAACCTGGGTTAAGCTTTCAATCAGTATATGATCGACATGACCATTAAGCTTTCAGCTGGTACTCGACACATTATTTAGCTTTGTTTAGAGTTCGACAACTATGGAGATATGAATAGAACTTTAGGTTTTTTTTTTTGCCAAGTCAAATTAGTTATGAACCTGTCACGTAAATTTGACATTGACTGCAATTTGGTCAATCAGATATTTGGTTGTTGCTAACCTACCTGATATCCAAGATAATGTGCACATTATAGACAAATAAAAGGTAATTGATTATTCTACTATTCAATTTATCTTCCTACTTATCTATATTTTGTAATTGCAGTATACTTGAGCTTCTAGCATATCCATCTTTTAAATTTATCGTAGAATGTACATGTAAGATAGTTCATTCTACTGTCTAATGTACAGTTGTTTAACCAAATTGAAAATCCTCCTAGCCGTCGGTCTCCCTTTGCAAATAATCCTAATGACTCCTTTTGGTCTTTAGTTATGTTATACTTGAAAGTATTTACTGAAATAGGCAAGTATGTGAGCTTTATTCTCTCCTATTTATAGTTGTGGAGTCATCATTTATTGTTTTATTAGCTTGCTTTATTTTAGGATAACCTTAAGTTATTACTTAAAATTTCTTTATTATGTTTATGGATCTTTCTATGTTTTATGTTTGTTCTTAATATATTCAGTTTATTTTGATTTCTGGAGAGAACTATACTCTTATTCTGCTTATTGATCTTTTGTGAAAATTCATGACACGAAAGCATTATGAAAGTTTACAACACTGCTTCCGTGTGTACATAATGACATGGATGAACATGATTCTCCTTTTGTATGGGAGTCTCTGCAACTCACAAGAAAATCGTGGTTAATACTTTATTTATATGCAAGAAATGCTTTATTAAATTTGTTATTGAAAAATTTCGATGAAAGATTATTCAATATCTTACTTGCTCATTTTCCCTTCTGGTTCATTCTGAATTCTTAGGTAGAACTGTATGCTTTCCAATGCACATATTGTTGTGTTTTTATTGTTGTTATTGACTGAGGTGATCAAGTTGAAGAGTGAACATATTGGTGGGAGCTTTTTCTAAAAATAGTAGATGTTAGTTTTCCCCCAACAATTTCATGCAGTTATTGTTGTTTGTTGCTCTTCTGTTAGATTAATCTGATATCCGGTTAACTGTACTGATGTGAAACACATTACGAGTGTTTATGAAGTATGTGCTAGAAGTGAACCAAAAACATAGAGTTCAAATCTTAGGATAGTGCCTTGAGTAAACACTATACAGGGTCTTCTGAGGTCCAAGTGCAACACACAAAGTAGACACTAAGTCTTCATCAGAATGATGAAAATTAAAGCACTTTTGACTAGCTTCTGGATCTCTTTTTTTTTTTTTAAATATGAGGTGGTGTGGTATAGAAGACATTTTTGTGATCCAATATCATGTCCAACCAACATTTTTAAAAGCTTTTTCATATTGTTTTTTTTTTAATGTATAGTGGTTTGACTCAACTTTGAGAGATAATTGTTGATGTTTTAATATTCTTCAAGATTGTTGCAACTGATAATCATGTGAAATATTGGCAGGGGACCATTCATATGAAAAGTATTTTTAGCTTCCACTTGTTTATAATTGAGTTGCATCTGATGTTGGGTTTATGCTTGAGCACTAGTCATAACTCCTCTAGCTTATTTATAAGTCAACAAGAGATAGACTAATTATACATAATTCAATGCAAGTTGCAGTATGTGTTGAGCCCCATTTCATTTTCAATGACTAATTGTACCGGATTCAATGTAAATTGTATTATGTATTAGCCACTTCATTAAATAAATTACATTATTTATTTTCATTTATTCTTCTTTAGCTCTACAAATATTAGTACAAAGTCATTTTGTTAATTGTAGTAAAACTATTTAAATTGTATTGTTACTGGAAGAAAAAAGAATATGAAAACCAAGTGTGTTGGGCTCATGCTAAGCACAGGCCATGACCAATCTAGTATCTATATATATAATAAAGTGGTCACTGGATCAAAGCCAAAAATATGATGAATAGAAGGAAAGGAGATCAGAAAGATAGGCGAACAACTTGACTATAGTATAGATCAGATGTTTCCGTGAGCAGTGTTGACATCTGTCCCATGAGAAATAGTAAGATAGGCAAAAATGCATAGAAACAACAACGGCCGCATCTCTCGATGAAAAGACCAGCAAAGAAAAGCCCCTATATATATAATACAGTGTTGTTTTAATATTAGTAATATTAAAATTGCTTCACAGAGGTTGAGAAGTGTGCTGGACGGTCCATTCCTTACAGTTGCAGGCATTTGTGGTCTTTCTTTTTTGTTGGTTTTAAAGTTTAGTGGCTTACACTTTGTTTGAATGGTTGTTAATTACCTATTGTTTCATAATGTATCGTATTGTGGTGTTTTAATGAATACAGTATTTGGATAGATTGTATCATTCTCCATAGTTACATAATGTCACACATTCATAATTTGAGTGATAAATCTACAAGAGAAGTAGCTTAAGGGGTAGAGTTATTATGAAAAGATAGGATAAAAGATGAAATATGATTATTAAATAATAACTAAAGATAAAATGAGAAAAAAAAATAAGATAATGATGAGATCACACCAAATCAGTCGTTACATAGACTGAGTCTTTTCGTCGTTATCTAACAATGGATTTAAACGATACGATATAATAAAATTAAAGTAACAATTAATCAAAATAAATATTATATTTAAACTAACAATACAATACAACGGATAACAATCATCCAAACAAAGTGTTAATTGACATTATACACGAATAAACATTCCAGAGAATGTTGGGGTCAACAATCTTGGGCAACATCTTTATCAGCCATTAAAGGCATTTGTTACCTCACTTTGTTTTATTTTTTATTCCTCAAGTATACCTTGTAACATATGTAATCTCTAAGCCATTTATCTTCTCTATTTACTACCCCATTATCTTCTTATTCATTGTTAAGAAGACTTCCTGAACTATAAATAGTGATGGTCTTCGTTTGTTTTTTGTACAAGAAAAATATAGAGTACATAAAAGTTAGTCAAAAAGAGAGTTCGTATTCGTTGAAGAGAGATGTTTTTTTTGTGGATCTTTGAACTCAACTCTTCTCCAGAGATTGTTGAGTCATAATTTGTGATTGAGTTATGTTATCCTGGAGGGGACAAGTCAAGAAGACTACTGTTGAACCGGTGAAAAGATTTATTGTAGTGGACTTGAATCTCCTTAAAAAGAGGGAGATAATCACACCTTAGCCTAAAGAGATGTTATGTAATGACCTCCAATGTTGGATGAAAAAGGCAAAAATAAATGAAAGACTTTGAGAGACAGAAGGTTTCTTTTACTGCAAAACTTTCTTACTTCAAAACCAAAACTCCTATTGCCCTTTTATAGGCTTACAATTAACTACTAAAGCTAAAATAAAGCAACACACAAATAATGGAAAACATGGAAAAGTGGTAAACATGGTCCACTACAATAAGAATATAATTTCATTGACTAAGTAAAACATAAACCCACTAATCCTAGAAAATAGACCCACAGACTGATTTCTGCAAACTAACTATTTTTGAAGAATTAGTCAACACTCCCCCTTTCTTCAAAATCACAAACTCCCATTTGTCGTCTGAAGAAGTCATGCTTGTTGCGGGGCAGCGACTTCGTAAGAACATCAGCAGTCTGTGTATTTGTGCCACAAAATTCCAGTGAGATTATTCCACCAGTGACTAGATCGCGAATAAAGTGATAGCGAGTGTCGATGTGCTTCGTTCTACTGTGAAAAACAGGATTTTTTGTCATAGCAATTGTCGCCTTGTTGTCACACCATATTTTCGTTGGACCAATCTGTTGTTGTTGAAGATCTACTAACAATTTCCTTAACCAAACAACTTGACAACATGCTGAAGTTGCAGCCATGTATTCTGCTTCCGAAGATGACAAAGCTACTGTATCTTGTTTTTTTGAACTCCATGAGACTGCTCCAAAGCCAAGACTAAAAATGTTCCCAGATGTGCTCCTGCGATCATCCAAGCTACCTTCCCAATCACTATCAGTAAAGCCAATTAATCTGAAACCTGATACTTTTGAGTACCAAATTTCGTGACTTGTTGTGCCAGCAACATATCGCAAGATCCTCCTGGCTGCACCTAGGTGTTGCTTTGAAGGACTATGCATAAACCTTGAAATCAAACTGACAGAAAATGTTATATCGGGCCTTGTGTGTGATAAGTAGTTTAGACCACCAACCAAGCTTCTATAATAAGAAGCATTTGTTGCACCTGTACCATCATCGAGTACCAACTTCTCATTCATATTCATAGGCGTGGGAGATGGATTACAATTCAGCATGTTTAACCTCTTTAAAAGTTCAGTTGCATATATCCTTTGTGAAATAAAAATTCCATCTGAATCTTGTCTCACCTCAAGCCCAAGAAAATAATGCAGCATACCCAAGTCGGACATCTCAAATTTACTCATCACGCAACTTTTAAATTCAAAAACAATAGATTCACAAGAGCCCATATATATAATATCATCGACATAAAGACAAACAACCAGAAAGTCACTATTACCTTGCTTCTTCACATAAAGTGTAGGTTCATTTTCACTTTTTCTGAACTGCTACTCTTGAAAAAAAGAGTCAATTTTGCTATACCATGCCCGTGGTGCTTGCTTTAAACCGTACAACGCCTTCTTCAATCTGTATACTTTGCTCTTTCCTTTACTAAAGATGAAGCCTTCAGGTTGGCAAACATAAACTTCTTCTTGTAAGTCGCCATTTAGGAAAGCAGACTTAACATCAAATTGGTACACATGCCAACCAAGTTGAGCAGCCAAGGCTAGAGTAGTTCTAACTGTTTCAAAGCGAGCAACTGGTGAGAACGTCTCATCAAAGTCGATGCCTTGTTGTTGAGAGTATCCTTTTGCAACAGGTCGAGCTTTATGCCTTTTGACACTTCCATCAGCATTGTACTTTGTTTTGAAAATCCATTTTAGCCCGATAACATTCTTCCCTTCCGGCAAATCAACTAACTCCCAAGTCTGATTTTTCTCGATAGCCTGAATCTCTTCAATCATCGCATCCTGCCACTCTGGTTGCTTTGCAGCTTCTTCACAACATGTCGGTTCAGCAGCTAACAGGGCAAAGCTACAAGATGCATAAACATCTTACAGTGACCGGAACTTTGTTGGTGGCGTCTCGCTGGATGACGCCGAAGGTGGAGAACGGGAGCTTGATGGAGTAGAATTGTTGCCACTTCCATGAGCAGTATGGTCAGTATTGCTGCTACCAGGTGAGGAAAGATCAGAACTTGTTGTTTCAAGTATCCCTATATGCCCTACTTCTGCGTGAGCTGGAATATGGATGACTGAATCTTCTTCCTTGTCGTTCCACTCCCAGGCTGATACTTCATTAAATACAACATTCCTGCTAATAATCAATTTGCCACTAGTAGGATTATACAGTCTATATGCTTTGGATTGAGGACTATAACCAATGAAAATGCATTTCTCTGATTTTTCATCTAGCTTAGAACGTAAATTAACCAAAGCATAAGCTATACAACCAAAAACTTTCAAGTGGCTTACTCGTGGTTTCTGTCCCGTCCATGCTTCATATGGAGTTCGATTAAAAACAGCTTTTGTTGGAGAAATGTTTAAGAGGTACACAGCTGCAACCACTGCTTCTCCCCAAAAATGAACAGGAAGTCCCCTTGCATTAAGTAAGCTTCTGGCCATCTCAACCACAATATGATTCTTCCGCTCGGTGACTCCATTTTGTTGTGGCGAGTACGGTGTTGTAAGCTCCCTGCGAATTTCATTCTATTCACAAAACAAAGTAAAATCATTAGAAAAAAATTCACCACCACGGTCTGTGCGAAGAGCCTTAATGTTGCAGCCTGTTTGCTTCTCCACGAGTGCCTTGAATTTCCTGAAATTCTCAAACGCCTCTGATTTGAAATTCAGAAAATAAGCCCAACTCATACGGCTATAATCATCAGTAAATAGAAGTAAATACCGACTCCCACCAAGTGACTCAGTCTTCATTGGTCCACATAGGTCGGCATGTACAAGCTCAAGACTACGGGCAGCTCTCTATGATTTTCCTACAGGAAATGATTTTCTACTTTGTTTCCCGAAGATGCAACCTTCACATAAATCAAGATCACCCATTTCTGGTAACCCAACTACCATATTCTTCCTAGTCAATAATTTCAGCCCATTAATGTTCAAATGGCCATAGCAAATATGCCATAGTTGAGTTTCATTAACACCTTTAGAAATTAAGGCATTGAAACATTAAGGGGAAACATGTTATTTTGGGTCATAGGCACAACTGCTATAGTCTGACCAGACTTATTATCACTGACAACACATGAACTATTTTTAAACAAAACAGAGTAACCACTTGCCATCAACTGTCCAACACTCAGCAAATTATGTGCCAAACCAGGAACAAGTTGCACATCGCAAAGGAGTTTTACATTACCCTGCATTGTCTTGATGGCTATGGTTCCTTTGCCTTCAACTCGAACTTGCTTGTCATCACCAAGTCGAACTTCACTCTTTTGTGACTCATCGAGGTCTCTAAATAAAGACCTTATGCCAGTCATATCATTTGAGCATCCACTATCAATAAACCAAACATTATCAGTAATGTTAGTGATTGAAGAATGAGCCATGAAGAGCTTACTTTCATTCTCTGTGTTCTCAGAGAAATTTGCTTGATTCTGCTCGTCCTTTTGCTTAGTCCAACAGTATGTTTCAGTATGACCAGACTTCTTGCAATACTGGCACTGAAAGTCACTCTTGGGATGTCGAGTGTCATTGAATTGACTTCTGCCTCTATCGCGGCCTCGACCTCGACCACGAAATCTGCCTTTTCCTCTACCTCTGCCAGATGACTCCTCTTTCACCTGGAATGCTTTTTCTTCAATTTTCTCATGAGACCTGTTTATCCTATCTTCATGAGCTAATAAAGAACCCATTAATTCATCAAATGAATAATCAGATAAATCCTTGGATTCTTCAATAGCAGCAACCACATGCACAAATTTTTTTGTTAAAGATCTCAACACCTTTGCCACAACAATTTCATCACTAATATTCTCCCCATATGACTTGATGAGATTAACAATGGAAGAAACTCTAGACATATAATCTTGAACAGATTCATTACTTTTCATAAGTAAAGTTTCAAAATCACGACGCAAAGTTTGTAATTTTACAGCAATTACCTTCTTATCTCCCATATACTCCTGTTGCAGAATTTCCCAAGCTTCGTGAGAAGTCTCTGCTGCTGAAATTCGCGGAAAGATATCATCATGAAGGGCTTGTTGAATCAGGAACAGCGCCTTCGAGTCTTTCTTGCGATTCTCCCGTAGCCGTTGTGCGTGGCCTTCATCCGGATCTGCAAATCCACTCTCCACCAAGTCCCACAACTCTTGAGACTTGAAGAGAGTCTTCATCTTAAGACATTGGAAGATGTTGGGAGTTACTGTTAGAGTTTGCTGCCATTGTTTCTCTGGTTGGTATTTCTGGGGCAAAATTTTTATCTCTCGTTACTCTTAAAACTGGCTCTGATACCAAATTTGTTGGATGAAAAAGGCAAAAATAAATGAAAGACTTTGAGAGACAGAAGGTTTCTTTTACTGCAAAACTTTCTTACTTCAAAACCAAACTCCTATTGCCCTTTTATAGGCTTACAATTAACTACTAAAGCTAAAATAAAGCAACACACAAATAATGGAAAACATGGAAAAGTGGTAAACATGGTCCACTACAATAAGAATATAATTTCATTGACTAAGTAAAACATAAACCCACTAATCCTAGAAAATAGACCCACAAACTGATTTCTGCAAACTAACTATTTTTGAAGAATTAGTCAACATCCAAGTCATCTTTATATTTATGCCTTTTGTTCATCGTTTATTGCTTTTCTGTAACGATCCCAAGTCATGTATGACTTACTGGGACTGATAGTTCGGTCACCTCATTTGGTTGTTGCGTGAGTTTTAGTGTTTTGGAGTTTTACAACCTTGAACGATTAGTTTTAATCATAAGTTCAAGAAGATGACCTCAGAATCCAATTTTGTTGATTCCATAAGCTTCATAAGGTCATTTTAGGCTAATAGAATGGTCGATACAATTCCCGAGGTTTCCAAAATACTAACATCTGAAAACATTTTGGTCCTTGGGAAATTATCAACTTGGGTTATTTTATTTTATTTTGTTTTGAAACAGCTGAAGTTTTGTTTCTTGGTTTTTTATGCTTTAATAAATTGGTGACCATTTTGGAAAAAAAAAAAAAAAGTCCTCAATTCTTTGATCTTTTCTGAACTGCTCGCTTAACACCTTTAATGCCTCCTCCCCAATAATTTGAGTGGATTGTATAAAGTCCACCTATTCCGTTTTAATCTCTAAGATCATCAATCTTGTACTTTTACCATAAATGTATGAGTGGAAGAATTTTATGTTTGTATCACCTTCCTTAAACCACTATATCCTAGATTTTTGCTTCCAATACTCCTCTATATGATAGTACTTTCTGACTGCCTCTTCAGCTTTAGCTAGTTCTGCCTTATTCTTCTCCATAGGGTTCACCTCAATTTGATTCTCCTTGACTCTTATAATGTCCTCCAAGGTAGCTATTTTCACAAAAATATCCTCATATGTTTCTTTGCTCCATTGTGATAAATCCTTCTTTAATTTCTTCATCTTCTGCTGAACGACAAACAAAGGATTTCTGATCGCATTGATTGACCAATGTTGTTGTATCACCTCCTTAAACTTTTTATGTTTTGTCACGAAGTTAAAAAACCTAAAACGTTTCACTATATCACCATGTAAGGTCTTACACATCATATGTAACGGAGCATGATCTAATCCCTACCTTATCAAATGATGAACTTCATTTGCTGGAAATTGTTGCATAAACTCCTGATTTCCAAAAAACTCTATCCAGCCTTTTGAAAATACATTCCTCCTCAATTCCCCCATTCCACCAAGTGTAAGAACTACTTTTGAACATGATCTCAAAGAGACTACAAGAATTGATATACTGAAAAAATTCACTCATTTCCTTTCCTGTAACGGGAGTCCTCATAATTATTCTGTCTCATCAAGAATCACATTGAAGTCTCCACCCACTATCCATGGGACATCTACAATTTCTTCTACTTCTTCTAGATCTTGCCATAATTCTAAACTCTCCAATGCACTACACCTAGCATACTCTGTTGTGATAACCATATCCTTCTGATATGTCCCATGTCTGAATTTGATTGTAATCTTTTTATACAAGTCCCGCACTACTTCAATCTCCCAATCTGCATTCCAAAAGACTCAGATCTTTGATGTTGTGTTAACCATTGCATTCTCCATTCAAAGCTTTCTTCTATTTTTATCTGATTCTTGAGGCCATTGAAAAGGTTCCATTAGGTCCATGTATGATTAATGATGTCTCCTCATAAGATCTCAAAGGATTCTTGAGTGTTTACAGAACTTATAGTCCAAAAACATAATGTATCAATCATCATCATAATGGTAAGGACCTTGCCAAACTACTCCTTGCGTTTATTTGACTTGTTTTTGTTCTTGTGTTCTTCCCTTCTTTTTTTTATTGTATTCCTTAGCTCCTTAGCATGTCTTGGTTATAAATCACATGTGGCACTTACTTCCTTGACTGATTGTGTTAAGTCTGCATCCTCCTTGTCTATCTTGTTATCATTTAGGTGTTGCCTTACTATTGATCTCCTTCCTCCTGATGTGCTACCTCTGTATATTTGTTTAAGTCCAAACTAAAAATTTATGAATTATCTTGTCTTGTCCCTTGTATTTCAGTCTCCCTTGATTCCCCTGTCTCCATCACTTTAGAACTCACCTCATCGCAAACTTTATCTTCTTCATTTCTTTCCCACCTATTTTCATCAAACTTTCAGTTTCTCCCTCTCCTGATTTAGCATCATTTTTATAGGCGTTGTCTGTTTATTTGCTTGTCTCTTTTCTTTGTGATTTTTGTGCTTCTACCCTTTGTTCCTCATTTTCAACCTCTTTTACTTCACTACAACTTTATTCATTACATGGTATCATTTGTTTACCAAACGATTCCTCCACTCATTTCTTTGGTACTTCTTTTTCTCCTTTATCTTTATTCTGAGTGACTTGTGCCTCCTCTCCTTCTTCTTTGTCCTTCAGGGCACTATACTTATAATTTGTATAGATAATTTCCTCCCCTTCCTTTCGAGTATGTTTTTGCTTCCATCGTTGAGTCAGGCCTCCTTTGTTATAGTATCTTCCTCCTATCCCTTATTTCTTTGTTCTTGGAACTCATTCTTCTTGTCTTTCCCTTTATCTCCTGTCTCCTTTTGTGTTCCGTCATCAACTCTGTTCTCATTAGTGTGTTTGTCTTGATCCTCCTTATGTTGCTTTTGATCTCCCTCTACCTCCTCTTGCTTTGGGTACAATTCTGGATGCAACACATAGTTTTCTTTCTCATTATGCCTTGCAATTTACATTATATGCAATACTTCGGGATTTAATCATAATTGATTTGTATCCATCTTTCCTTGATTCTACCTGTTACCTTATTTCTTACTACAATATTGATTCTTTTGGGAAAATTCCCTAGCAGATCCACTTCTACTTTTACCGTAGCACAACTAGGTCTTGTCTTATTCAATGTCACGATATCAATTTGAAAATACTTTCCCATCGCAGCTGCTAATGAAAACACCATTTCTCTTCCGAAAAAGTTTGGAGGCAATGATGGAAAAGTAACCATGCAATTGCAATTGTTGTCATTTAAGAGTACGCATCGGGTAGTACCAGTTCTTGTGGCCTATGTTAAAAACTAGCTTTGACGGTAAATGGACGTAGTCCTCCATACTTGACGCACGAATATGAACATATCTACTATTCAAATATTCGATCATACAATCGATTTTCAGTTCACTTTGTTTTGCCTATAATTTCCTTAGATCGTGTAAATGAGGTCATCCATAAGAGAATTTTCCTATCACAACTAATTGTAGATCTTCATTTACTATCATCTGTGATACTTCCTCCTATTCCCATATTACTTGTGGCTCACCATGCAAATAGGAAAAAGACTTTCAGAGTATCAGTATAGCTTTTTCAGTGTTGCAGTTTGTAGGGTAGCAACATAATCCATTCCTCTTGTGGTTGGTGTTGGGTTATTAGCAAGATTTTGCTGAGCAACCTCCAAGGGAGGCTGCCCAGTGGAGTGGCCATTAACGGCGGCGATGACGTAGAGATTAGGGTTTAATTGTTTCTTGATTTATAGAGCGTTTCTTTTTTCTTTTCTTGTTTTCTGCGTGTGGTGTTTTTATTTTCTTATTTGTGTTTCGGCCCTACATTTTTTTTCTAAATATAATTATGAGGTTAGTAGGACTAAAACAATCTAATTGGGTTATTTTCCCCATTGGTTTATTAATTTTAAAAAAAACCTAGCTAACCAAAGTCTAGAAAATGAGGAGGTAGCAATTCTTTGGGGGGCCAGAGATGCACATGAAAGTTGGATGATACTAACATTATTTTATTACAATATATAAACATTAATAATTCATTAGCAGTCTTTGCTCTCAAGTCTCAGCGTATGATTTATTAACAACAACTGTGGATTTATCTAGAAGATAAGAAAAATCACTTAGTACTCCTTCCGTTTCATAATATTAAAAATAAATTATAATTATTACTTGTCTATTTTAAAGAAGAAATAAAAAAAAAAATTGTTTTAATATTATTGTTATCATTAAATAATTATAAAAAGTATTAATAGTTAAAATTACATTTTTAAAGCATAACTAATAAGATTAATTTAGTAAAATAAAATTTTCTGAAGAGTGTCAAATCAACATATGTCAAATAAATAAAATGGACAGAGTATTTATTATTCGTCTGCCCTCATCAACTTATACTATGCCACAACTAGGATTTTGTACATATAGAAGTATAATAATAAGAAGTCAAACCAACTCTTATGAGCGTTTAGCTGTAAAATAAATTTTTTCTTTAAAAAGTATCAAGTCAATAGAAGCCAAGTAAATAACACAAGTAATATATTTATTATTGATCTATCCTCATCAACTTATAATTCTCCACAAATATGATTTTAGTCATTGGTCTAATTTGATTATCTTTTGATGCTATCAACATCAATCTTTCTTTCTATTTATTTAGTGAGAGGAGTTCAGATTCTGGAATGAAACAAAAAGGTCATAAAAGACAGCTCACTTACAGTTCAAAAGCCAAACTTGTATCTAATGATCACTTCATCAATATTTGGAGTTACTACTTTAGAATTTTGTCAAATGTATGATTCACAAATTGAAAATATAAATGTTAACTCACAACTTCCACCAACTTCTCAAAGTATATACTAATTGTGTTTGTGTCAAAGAGGATTTGTGCACATGATTGAAAAAAATTACCATTATTAATTAGTCGAATCCTAATCAGAAATTAACAAATGCTACTCTTATGCCTTGTATGGGAAAATGCATAAGTACCCCCAGCCTATGCCCAAAATCCATGAGACACACCTAACCTTTACTAAGGTCCTATTCCCCCCCGAAATTATTTTATATATAATTTTCTACCCCTTTTCAGCCTACGTGGCACTATCTTGTGGGCCCAGCGCGTGTTGACAATTTTTTCAAGGATAATGTCATGTAGGCCGAAAAGGGGTAGAAAATTAATTAAAAAATAAGGTCGGGGGGTAATAGGACCTTAGTAAAGGTTAGGTGTGTCTCAGGGATTTTGGGCATAGACTGGGAGAGTACTTATGCATTTTCCCTAATATTTTTAACTATTACTATCAATTCGCTAGCTTAGACATCCCCCCCCCCCAAGAAGTTTGTACCTCAATTTCAAATATGGAAAATGGTCAAATATATTCTCCCTCATACTATTAGAAATATGTTAAATATATCTCTTGTTATATTTCCGGTTCAAATATGTCTCTCTTGGTATTCTTTTGATCCACATATACCCCTTGTCTCTTCTCATTATATTTTGGTATAAATTTATTCTTAATTTTGAAGTAAGACACGTGTCCTATTCATAATCGAAGGAATGAAAAGATGTCGGATCGGATTAAATTGTTGTGTTTTTAAAAAATTGCGTATTTAAAATTAGGAGTGAATTATTAGCTTATGAGCTTGAAACGTATCCTCCCATCAAAATTAAGGGATAAATTTTTGCCGAAGTATAACATGAGCAAAAATTATATTTGTGTAAAGATATTTTAGGTCTTGATTCTGTAATCTTTACAAATAGGAACTCAATTCTAGTAATCTTTGAAAAATAGGAAGATATTAATTCTTTCCATTATTGTAAGTTAGAAGTAGTTATATATTCATGTACATGCCTCCTTTGAGGAATAATAGAATACAAAAGAAATATTTTGTTCAAGATTTGAACTTAATATTAGAGCCATAGGCAAATCAGATGCTTCTAACTCTACCACGATTATCATTCAATCTGAAAATTCCTCTTTCAATGCAGGAATTATTCTAAATGAAACAAATTATGATATGTGGTCTCAAATCATAGAGATGCATATTGCTGAAAAAGAGAAACTCTCGTTTGTTAGTGGGAGTACACAACTACCTACTGAAAAAAATAAAGGATATGAGAAGTGGTACACAAACAATGAAAAGGTTAAGAGGTGGTTGTTGATGTCTATGTCACCTGAGATTATGAAGCGATACATTTGCTTACCTATTGCTCAAGAAATCTAAAAAGCTCTATCAACAACCTTTTATGATGGAGCAGATGAACTACAAGTCTTTACTTTGAATCAAAAAGCTTTTTTTGCCAAACAAAATGGCAGATCTCTCTCTTCCTACTATGGAGAACTGATTGAATTTTTTTGTGAGTTGGATCACCGTGATAAGGTGATCATGGAAAATGAGAAGGATGTCAGTTCTTACCGCAAGTCTATTCAACGACAAAGGGTGCACATTTTTCTTGCTGGTTTGGATGGTGAGTTTGAACATATTCGTGGGGAAATTTTGAGGAAGGACCCTGTTCCAAAATTAGAAGAATGTTACTCAATGGCTCATCGTGAGTCTGTCCGGCAGGCAATAGTGAATGGAGATCTTGAAAAATCTAAAGCAGCAGCCATGGTGAGCAAATATAGATCTAATCAAAATCGATTCTCTCAAAATCAACCAGATCGAATGAAGTCTATGGATTTCAACAAGTCCACTTATAAGTGTACTCATTGTGATCAGTCCGGGCACACAAATGATCGTTGTTTTGAAATTGTGGGATATCCAGAATGGTGGGATCATAATCGTGATTCAAGAAGGAGAAACGCAAGCAAGAGTTCCACTATTGTAATTGTAGAAACAAATGCCAAGGAAGATGTTGTTGGACAATCCACAGCCTTGGTAGCAACGAGAGGTAACTATGGTAAGGCTTTAAATTCATCTGCACTTGTTTCTAATTGTACATGGATAATTGATTTCGGAGCTACGGATCAGATGACATTTGATTCTAGACAAGTTTCATCCCTTAAACCCTCGTCACAAAAGTATATTTCCACCGTTAATGGTTCTTCGGCCCCTATCATTGGGGAAGGATCCTTGTCTCTCATTAATAATTTGAATTTAGACAGTGTCTTAGTAGTTCCATTATTGGATTGTAACCTTTGGTCTGTTTCTCAAATTACCACTACTATGTCTTTTGTTGTGATGTTTTGGCCTGACTATTGTGTGTTTAAGGACATCCAGACGAGGAAGACGATTGGTTATGGTACTAGATGAGAGAAGTTGTATTACTTGGATTTGGAGTCAAAAAGTTCTAATCAATTGTGCCAAGCATTATCGGTTGATGTGTTTAGTTGTGAGGACAAAACAAGGAAATATGATATTTGGCTATGGCATCGACGATTGGGACATGCTTCTTTTGGATATCTTAATAAATTGTTTCTTAAGTTATTTACAAAATTTGATGTTTCTGATTTCCATTGTGATGTCTGTGAACTTTCAAAGAGTCACTGTATGTCTTTTTCACCAAGAATGAATAAAAGTTCAATTCCTTTTATGATTATACATTCAGATGTTTGGGGTCCATTCAAGGTGAATACGTTAGGTGGATCACGTTGGTTTGTTATTTTTATAGACGATTGGACTAGAATGACTTGGGTGTGTTTGATGAAGTTCAAAAGTGAAGTGAATTTGTTGTTTCAAAAGTTTCATAAAATGATTTGCGCTCAATATAATGTCCAAGTAAGAGTTCTACGTAGTGACAATGGGGGGGGGGGGAGTATTCCAGTTATGAACTTAAGTGATATTTAGAAGCACATGGAATTGCTCATCAAACTATTTGTCCCAATACACCCCAACAGAATAGGGTAGTTGGAAGGAAAAATCGTCATTTATTAGAAGTTGTTCGTGCTCTATTGATTGAAGCTCTTCTGCCACAATGTTATTGGGGAGAAGCACTCACTTGTGCAACATATTTAATTAATCGAGTGCCTTTTAGCAGAATTAACTTTAGAACACCATCTCAATCTCTTGCTGAAGCGGTGATTGAACCGGCAGTTCCAAATTTGACTCCTCGTGTTTTTGGTTGTGTAGCATTTGTACATCTTCATAAGAATCAACGCAACAAGCTATCCCCTCGTGCATTGCGGTGTTTTTTTTTGTGATATGCTACTCATCAAAAAGGGTACAAATGTTTTTATCCTCCAACTCAGCGAATGTTTGTTACAATGGATGATGTTTTTCATGAAGAGTCTGTATTTTTCTAATGAAACAAAACTCCAAGGGGAGGACCTGAAAGATATTTTGTCTCTAAATTATGAAAAATTGATACTTTTTGCACCTAGTAACCAGGTTGTAGATGAATCAAGTTTATGTGGTGGTGAACATCAAGAAATAGGACATAACCAAGATATTGTAGAATTAGAATTGGGTACTGCTAAAATTCAGGAAATTGAAGAAAAAGATTTGGGTGCTAGTGGAAATCAAGAAATTGGAGAAGTTAGTCCAATATCACATGAACCCCTCACCCAACAAGCATCTGATGTAACAAATCAATCGTCACCAACTCAGGATGTTTATGATTTTGTACCTGAACCATCAGTCAAACAACTACCACCATGACACAATAGAGGTGTTCCTAAACCCACCTATGAACCAAAAATTTCTAGTAAGACTAGGTACCCATTAAGCAATTTTGTGTCTAATCATCATTTGTCGGAATCAAATAAGTCATTTGTGAATCAATTATATGTTGTATCTATTCCTAACAATGTGCAAGAAGCCTTAACTGATCCCAGGTGGAAAGCAGCTATGGATAAAGAGATGAAATCCTTGAAAAAAAATTATACATGGCAACTTGTCGATTGTCCATCAGGAAAGAAAACCGTTGGATGTCGATGGATGTATACAGTCAAGTACAAAGCAGATGGTATGATTGAATGATTCAAAGAGAGATTAGTGGCTAAGGGATATACTTAGACCATGGAATTGACTATACCAAAATATTTGCACCTATTGCAAAAATCAACACAGTTCAAGTGCTATTATCCTTGGCTGCAACTTTTGATTGGCCACTACAACAATTTGATGTGAAAAATGCTTTTCTACATGGTGAGCTGTCTGAAGAAGTCTATATGGACTATCCTCCAGGGTACAAGATTCCAAGATCACATGATTATAGAGTATGTAGATTGAAGAAATCACTTTATGGACTGAAACAATCACCAAGAGCGTGGTTTGGAAAATTCGCCAAATCTATGAAGGCATTTGGCTATACTCAAAGCAACACCGATCACACTTTGTTTTTGAAGAGACAACATGGTAAAATTAGGGCTCTTATTGTATATGTTGATGACATGGTGGTGATTGGAAATAACCCTAAAGAAAGGAAAGCTCTCCAAAGCTACATGTCAAAAGAATTCAAGATGAAGGACCTTGGTCCATTAAAGTTTTTCCTTGGAATTGAAGTGTCTAGATCATTTAAAGAAATTTTCTTATCCCAAAGAAAATATACTTTAGATTTGTTAAAGTAAACTGCATGACAGCTTGCCAACCAGCTGATACACCTGTTGAAGAAAGCCTGAAATTAAGTGTTGAACCTAATCAAATTCCAGTTGATAAAGGAGGATATCATAGACTTGTAAGAAGATTGATGTACCTAGCACACACAAGACCATACCTTGCTTATTCTTTTAAGTGTGGTAAGTCAATTTATGCATAATCTTGGAGAGCAACATATGAATGCAATTATGCGCATCTTGAAATATTTGAAGTCTACTCCAGCAAAGGGAATTTTGTTCACAAAATGTACAGATACTCTAGCAATAAATATATATACGGATGTTGACTAGGCTAGAGCTATTGATGACTGATGAGTCTGAGATTTGGACTCATTTAGGACTTTATTTATTATGATTTAGTGTCGTCAAATGCTTATTTCATGCCAACAACTGATGTAAAACCCTTGATCTTCAGATATATGGATTGAGGAACAAAGCTAGGACATAAATGGAAAATAGAGACAACACGAGCAAAAAAGAGAAGGAAAAAACAAGTCTGATGATCGCCGATGTCACTCGGAGATTCTCCAAGTTGCCACTATACCACCTAAAATTAAAGAACGCTGAGGCTAGATTAGGGGTAGCTTCGGCGAGCAGCAGATACACTACCATTGTGGATTTCAAGTGGTTTTACAAGGTTTTTCTTTTAGATTTTTTAATAGAGAAATTTTTTGTTAATTTTAACTTTCGAATTTCATTTACCCAACCATGGAAAATGTGGAAGGTGTTGATTTTCATCTTTTCACCATGATTGGCTAAAACCCTAACCTTGGGGGTTTGACAGCGTGACCAATCGTTGCATTCTACTAAATGGGTGTTATTGATTAGTGATTGTTGGTGTTGATTCGAAGTGGATCTAAATTATTATGGTGGTTTAACTTCATTATTACATCTTTGGTGTGATAGATTTAAGAGTTTTGTGATTGCTCGAGAGAGAAGTACAAAACCAACATAGTATTTTGGCATCCTTAGTAGTGGGTCTTGACGGTTTCATCTCAATAAAGTGAAACCCAAGACCCAGCCTTAGTATCTAGCTCGAAAGAGTGGATTTGATGAGAACGTGGACTGGTTAGCTTATGGATAGTGTTGAGGTTCGAGAGAACTCAATGAAAATAAGGCAATTGTTCGAGAGAAAATTGTTTTACTTATAATCCATTCTACCCGCGACGAATTAGCATTATCGGTAATGATGTACACCCATTAGGTTGAATTCAGTAGGTGGTTAGTCAATCCCCCAAGTGTTTTCTACTTATCTGATTGTTTCTTGTTAACACTTTGAAGTGTGCTGGTGACGACATCTTGAAAATTTGATTATTAAAATCTTAAGTGTGTGCTACTCAGCTGCAATGGTTATCCTCATACTTTCGTATTTGAATTCAAAGAAAGCTACTCTCTATGGGATCGACCCCTACTCAGTTTGTTCGATTGTATACTGACTAACGATCATTGACACTTAGCATTGGATGAAGTGTCTTTGAAACGTCAATCAAAATGGTGCCGCTGCCGGGGAGTATCGTTACTTAGAGTTCTTTGATCGAAGATTTTACTTGTGAATTTGTTAGCTGTAGTTGAATCGGCTTACACTACATAGTGTAGAGTTGGTTGGACTAAATAGAAGTAAAAAAATAAGTGAGGAAAAGGTGAATGGTAGCCAAGCGGGTCATCGGGATGGTATCGATGATATCAATAGTGTTTACAACACATCTTAATTAGGTGAAATGGGTGCAATTTGCCTACCACAAACTGATGGGAATGCAATATTTGAGGTCACTAACATGACTCTTCATCTCCTCCAAATGAGGGGACTCTATGGTGGGCTAGAACACGAAGACCTGCATGAGCATGTAAGAAATTTTATAGAGGTGTGCACCCCGTCTTCATTCAAGAATGTGTCACAAGAGTCAAACCAACTTAGGTTATTTCCACTATTTTTGATGGGGGAGGCTAGCAAGTGGTTGACCGAATTACCAAACAATTCCATCATCTCATGGGAGGAGCTGATTATAGAATTCAATGCGAGATTCTTTCCCCATCAAGGATGATGAAACTTAGAGATGACATTCAAAGTTTCAAACGATTGGAGGGTGAACCCATCTATGAAACGTGGGTGAGGTTTAAGAAACTCTTACTTAAATGCCCAACTCACGGGCTACCAAACGATTTGCTACTCCAATATATTTACTGGAGTCTTGATTTGGTTAATAAATGAGTGGCTCATCAATTGGTACGAGGGGGAATAATGTTGCAATCAATTATGGTGCCTTCATTTCTTCTTGATGACATGATGAAAATAAATCAAGCTTGGTACACTCAAGAGGATCAAGTCTCTCCTTTTTTGTTTTAGAATGACACAATAACAACTTCATAAGGAAAGAGAGGGGGATGCAAATATCAAGAAGATGTTGACCCAAATGGAACTATTACAAGAGAATATGATGGAGAATGTGGGAAAGCCCAAAGGGACAAGTGGAGTGTTTAGAGTTGAGGTTCTTCTTTGGGTTATTCACAACCAGGGGAGAATCAAGGTTGGAACTCCAAGAGATACGAGGAGGGTTTCCACCCACGCTATGTGCATCGATGTGGGAATCAAGGTTGGAACTATCACAAAGGGGAAGAGCAAAGAAGATACCATCAAGATTAGGCTGAGCAAAGTGATTATTGGAAAATGGAGGATGACCATGAAGAGGATCACACTCACTCGAGTGAGAGCCCAAAATCGAAAGGGAGTGCAAGTAGTCCCCGGGTGAATGATTTGCTGTCACACATCCTTGATAAAGTTGATGGTTCGGATGATTTGTTAAAAGGGATGAAAGCTGACTTTTCATCATTGAACAATAAAGTGAACTCTCACGCAGATGCAATCAAGATACTTGAAGGTCAGTTGAGTTTACTTTCAACACAATTGAAACCAAAAATGACAATGGAAGATGATGATAGAGGGTTGGCTGTGGTTACTTATAGTGGAAAGGTAGCAACAGGCGATGTGACGGGAAATGAAGAAGTTCCATTGCATGAAGAAGACAAAGGTAGGGAGGAAGAGGAGACACATATCCATCAAAGCATTGCCAAAGGACCACGAACAGATGTGGAGAAACACAATCCAATCCCAAAAGTTATGCAACCTTTACCCAAAATATCGCCTCCATTTCCCCAACGTCTCAAGAAAAAGAATGAGGATGAGAAGTTCAAGAAGTTTTTATCGGTGTTCAAGACATTATCAATTAATCTTCCTCAAGTTGAAACATTATTGGAGATGCCGGGTTATGCCAAGTTTATGAACGAGTTAGTCACAAAGAAAAGGTCTTTGAATTTTGAGACAATCGAAGTTTCTCATAGTTGTACTGCAATTATGACTAAGGAGTTGATCAATAAGAGAGAATATCCTGGAGTGTTCACCATCCCTTGCACCATTGGCATGCTCCAATTTGCTAAAGCCCTATGCGATTTGGGAGCAAGCATCAACCTAATGTCATATGCGATCTATAAACAACTTGGGTTGGGTGAACTGAAAGCCACAACAATGAGACTCTTGATGGCGGACCAATCAATCAAACATCCTGTGGGGATACTTTATGACATCTTAGTAAAGGTTGACCGATTCATTTTCCCGACTGATTATTTCATTCTCGATTGTGAAATAGATGTTGAAATTTCCATCATCTTGGCAACCAGGGGAGCGTTGGTGGATATTGAAAGCGGAGAACTGAAGTTTAGGGTGAACGAAGATGAAGTAACCTTTAATGTTTGTAAGTCAATGAAACACCCAATTGATATTCATGTGGTCTCCACTGTTGATTTTATTGATGAGGCGGTGGCTAGTGTGAGCCATTTGATGTGTATGAGTGAACCACTTGAAGTTGTGCTTGCTAACTATGATGAATTCGAAATTCAAGGCTATGAAGAGGTAGTAGCTGCTCTTTCAAGCTTGGGGGGCAGGAGGTATTCAAAGACTCCATTGAAGTTGGACATTGATCTAAAAAATCGAGAAAGTCCTCCCGCAAAGCCATCAACAGAAGAACCACAAGATCTGGAGTTGAAAGTACTTCCTTCTCATCTTCGATATGCTTTCTTAGGGGTAAATAACACCTTACCGGTGATCATCACATCTGACTTGCTTGAATGGCAGGTAAAATTGCTCATTGATGTGTTGAAAAGGCATATAAAAGCTATAGGTTGGAATATTACTGACATAGTGGGTATTCCTCTCGATATTTGCACTCACAAAATTCAATTTGATAATGATTGTAAGCCGAGTGTTGAACATCAGAGGAGATTGAACCCACCGATGCAAGAGGTGGTGAAAAAAGAGATAATAAAGTGGTTGGACGCAGGTGTGATCTACCCCATTGCGGATAGCAAATGGGTAAGTCCGGTACAATGTGTACTGAAAAAGGGAGGCATCACGGTAGTCCTAAATGAAAAAGGGGAGCTTGTTTCTCTGAGACCGGTAATCGGATGGAAAGTATGCATGGATTATCGAAAGTTAAATTCGTGGACCGAAAAGGATCACTTTCCCATGCCTTTCATGGATTAAATGCTTGATCGACTCTGAGAGAGAGGTTGGTATTACTTTTTGGGTGGGTATTCTTTGTTACAACCAAATCTCCATTGCTCCGGAAGACCAAGAGAAAACCACCTTCACCTGTCCTTATGGAACTTTTGCCTTTAAACGGATGTCGTTCGGGTTATGTAATGCTCCAGCAACATTTCAACATTGCATGTTATCTATTTTTGCTGACACGGTGGAGGATTCAATGAAGGTATTAATGGATGACTTCTCGGTTGTGGGTGACACTTTTGAAGTATGTTTAGCACACTTAGAACAAGTTCTCCAAAGATGTTGCACATCCTCTATGCAAACTCTTGGAGAAGAAGGTGAAATTCCACTTTGATGATGCTTGCATGGTGGCTTTCAAGTGCTTGAAAGAAAAATTGGTCTCCACCCCAATCATCATTAGTCCCGATTGGTCAGAATCCTTCGAAGTAATGTGTGATGCAAGTGGCACGGCATTGGGTGTTGTAAGGGGTAAAAAAGCAACAAACTATTTCACCCCATTTACTACGCAAGCAAGACTCTAAACAGTGCTCACTGTAAATATACCGTTACTGAACAAGAGCCACTTGTGGTAGTTTATGCGTTTGAGAAGTTCTGGGCATACTTTCTAGGTATTAAAGTGGTTGTTCATACTAATCATGTTGCACTGCGTTATCTAATGGCGAAGAAGGATGCCAAGCCAAGATTGATAAGGTGGGTGCTACTATTGCAAGAATTCGACTTTGAGGTCAAAGATAGGAGAGGTTGTGAAAATCAGGTGGCTGACTACTTATCAAGATTGGAAGGCAAGGAAAATGACGAGCTGGAGATCGACATAAATGATTATTTTCCCGATGAACAAGTATTCATGGTAACTCTCAAACAACCTCCATGGTATGCTGATTTTGCCAATTACGTAGTGTATGGATTAATGCCAGACGAATTGAACTTCTACCAACAAAAGAGGTTCTTGTTCGATGTTACGAAGTACTTTTGGGATTAACCATATTTATTCAGAGAGTGTGCAAACCATATCATTAGGAGATTTGTTCCGGAAGAAGAAGCCATCGAAATCCTCCATGCTTGTTATGCTTCACCGGTTGGGGGTCATCATGGTGGTGTACGTACAACTGCTAAAGTCCTCCAAAGTGGATACTACTGGTCGTCCCTCTACAAAGATGCTCATGAGTTTGTTAAGAAGTGCACTCAATGTCAGAAGCAAGGTGGAGTGTCCAAAAGACACGAGTTACCTCTTACGCCTATTTTAGAAGTTGAGCTATTTGATGTTTGGGGAATAGATTTCATGGGTCCATTTGTGAGTTTGTTCAGTAATAAGTATATCTTGGTGGCCATAGTTTATTTTTCTAAATGGGTGGAGGCTGTTGCACTTCCAAACAATGAAGGGAAACGTGTCGTTCAATTCCTGAACGCTACATTTTTGCTAGATTTGCTACTCCTCGAGCTATTATTAGTGATGGGGGATCCCACTTTTGCAACAAGTGGTTCTCAGCCGTATTGAGCAAGTAAGGAGTGAAACACAAAGTAGCAACACCGTATCACCCCCAAATGAGCGGCATAGTTGAAGTGTCAAGCCGGGAGATAAAACACATCTTGGCCAAGACGGTGAATGCTAATAGTACTGATTGGTCTCGAAAGCTTGATGACGCGCTATGGGCGTATCGCACCGCATACAAAACACCAATCGGTATGTCTCTGTATCAACTAGTTTTTGGTAAATCTTGCCATCTACCAGTTGAATTGGAACACAAAGTTTTATGGGCATTGAAAGCTCTAAATCTGGACTGGACAAAGGCTTCAAAAGAGAGAGTAGAGCAATTAAATGAGTTGGACGAATTCAGGTTCAAGGGTTACGAAAGTTCAGCCCTTTACAAGGAAAGGATGAAGAAGTGGCATGATTCTAAAATCCTTCAGAGGGAGTTCAGAGTCGGAGACTTGGTATTACTATATAATTCTCGACTTAGACTCTTTCTGGGAAAGCTCAAGTCCAAATGGTCAGGGCCGTTTAGAGTGACACAAGTGTTCACAAATGGTGCCATCGAACTTGAAGGTCAAGAAGGACCTGCATTCAAGGTGAATGGGCAACGCTTGAAGTTATACTTTGGCGAGTGCCAAGAGATTTCTCTTATTGAGGTGGTGTACCTGGAAGATGCTTGAGAGCATTTCCACGTCGTGCCACGACGTTAAATAAGGCGCTTCTTGGGAGGCAACCCAAGTGTTAGTGATTTAAATAATGTGTGTTGATTTTGTAGGTGCCAGATAATGAGCGAGAAGGAGATGCTATTGGCGGATCACCGAATCCATTAGGCTAGAACGATATAGTCAACCTTATGGACTTTGAAAATGGAACTGAGATACTGGAATATTCGGCGGGAAACCTTTATCGCTTGGCGGATCGCCGATGTGTTTAGGTGACCCAATTTTTCCCGCCCTTTTACTTCAGTGCTGATAGCTTAATTCAATGATTGTTCGGCGATGTTACAAGTTCATTATGAGAAGTGCCGACCTGTTCGGCGATCTTTGTCATCTCCGCCGATTTACCACTTTCTAAGAGTGTCGCACACCAGAACTAAGGGCGATATCAGGACCATTGGGCGCACCGCCGAGGCGTTCGACGACTGTTTCATTTTCTCGCCAATTGGGCGCTTAGTGAAGATTCCTCATCACTTTGCTTTGCATGTTTACATACTAGAGTTTTATCTTTATTTGTCAGTTTTTCTTTTTATTCTTATTTTATTTATGGGATTGTCCGTTCTCTACTCACATTGGGGACAATGTTGAATGATTTTGGTGTGGGTGTGTGCTTGGTTAGTGAGTTCCTTTGTGTGCTTGGACCCTTCTGAAATTTTTTTACCACCTCTTGTGTGTTTAATTGTGGTTGTTCTTGTAAGAATTTGAGTATCGATTATGATCAATACCGATGACTTGAATGGTGCTCTCAATCGAACAAAATTGAATGTGCGGCTACGATGAGGCCAAATGAAGTTGCATAGACAATATGTGAAATTTTTGCATCTTGTTGTGACTAGCCGATTATCGAATTGAGTCTCTTGTGATGAGCATTGCACACTAGTGGAAATGTGGAGTCTTGTTTGATATTAGTGCCAATGCCTTGTGTGATGAGCTTACCGTGAACCATGTGTGACGACACCTTGAATTTGCCCCGTTGATCTAGTCGACTAAGTGATGCAAACTCTTGAAATGATCTCAGGCAACAATTCTGAAGAGTGAGCCAATTTGACATTATACCTCTTTTGTGGCCTACCTTGTGAGTGTGTGAACTTTGCTTGAACCCCTTTGAGCCCTGTCCTTTTCCTGGAAGAAACTTGAGCAAATGAGACCTCTCTCTATTCCTTCACCCGTAATTCTCATGTAGTGTGGTTTGTTCGAATGGCCAACTTAGGCCACAAAGCCTAAGTTGGGGGTGTGGTGAAAAGAGAAGGTACATCAAGAAATGCAAAAGAAGTCCCCCTTGAGCCATGGTTGTGGAAAAGATGGAACCCTTCCATATTAAAAAAAAAAAAAAAAAGAGGAGAAAAGAAATGAAAAATGAAAAAGAAAATAAGACAAAAAAAAAGTTGTGAAATAAAGTTGTGAAAGTTGCAAGAGAAATAGGGTGTCTAGTATTCCATGAGAAGTGAATAATGGGGTGACTTGTGATCATGAGTGCAAATGTTGAAGAAAAGGAAATAAAGTGTTGTTCATACCACATTTCATGAGGATAGCAGCTACTGAGCCTAAATGACCATACATTTACACTCATCCCCGTTTCAAGCGACCTTTTTTTATCTTGAGTGAGCTGAAACGAATGTTAGTTGTAAAATAAGGGCAAACCTATGGGTGAAGTCATGCATGTGTTCATATTTGAGAGTGTGAGAGTTGTATGTGATTGCGGAACTTTAAATTGTTGGAGAATAGTGTGTGAATATGGAATCATCTTTGTATGAGGGCATTTGAGTACCTTTGTTGAGCTTCAACTTGCATTTGAAGCAAGTATTGTGAACTTGAGAATCTTTGAGAATGGTGAGTCACAACTTGAACCTTTGAGTGCACAATATATCCTTACATGAGTAGGTTGAGTCTTGTTGAGTACATTCATGATTGAGTCTTGTGTAGCACTATTTGAAACATCTTTTTTTTGAACTGCTGAACTTGATTTTTACTTGAGGACAAACAAAAGTTTAAGTTTGGGTGTAGATGAGTCCGAGATTTGGACTCATTTAGGGCTTTATTTATAATGATTCGGTGTTCTCAAATGCTTATTTTGTGCCAACAACTGATGTAAAACTTTTGATCTCTAGATATATGGATTGAGGAACAAAGCTAGGACAGAAATGGGCAATAGAGACAACACGAGCGAAAAAGAGAAGGGAAAAACAAGTAGGATGATTATCGATGTCACTCGGCGATTCGCCAAGTTGCCACTCTACCGCCTTAAATTACAGAACGCTGAGGCTGGATTAGGGGTAGCTTCGGCGAGCAGCAGATCCACTCGGCGCGACACCGATCGCATCGGCGATGAATGACCATGTCGCCAAAAGTACTGATGGAGGTCCAGATAAGTGATGATGGGAAAGATGAAAGGAAAAAAATGGCGCATCGTTGAATCACTCGGCGATCCTGATCTGGCTCGCCTAATATTACAGTGGTTGGACTAAGAAGAGATGAAAAATAAAGGCGAGACGAAGGAAAATCGGGGAGTCGCCAATCGGTCGGCGAAGCCCGACTTACCTTGCCGATTGGTCTCAAACAGCCACACATCAAACTTGCATAAATTAATTTTTGCAAGAGTGAGAAAGTATCAGAAACGTGAGGAACAAAAGATAGAGGGCAAAAAC
This sequence comes from Solanum verrucosum, assembly GCF_900185275.1. Classification (NCBI taxonomy): domain Eukaryota; kingdom Viridiplantae; phylum Streptophyta; class Magnoliopsida; order Solanales; family Solanaceae; genus Solanum; species Solanum verrucosum. The sequence goes on from NW_026020054.1 coordinate 48,559, forward strand.
ACTACCATTGTGGATTTCAAGTGGTTTTAGCAAGGTTTTTCTTTGAGATTTTGTAATAGAGAAGATTTTAGTTAATTTTAACTTTTGAAGTTTATTTACCCAACTATGGAAAACATGGAAGGTGTTGATTTTCATCTTTTTCACCATGATTGGCTAAAACCCTAATCTTGGGGGTTTGACAATGTGACCAATTGTTGCATTCTACTAAATGGGTGTTATTGATTAGTGATTGTTGGTGTTAATCTGAAGCGGGTCTAAAATATTATGGTGGTTTAACTTCATTATTGCATATTTGGTGTGATAGATTTCAGAGTTTTGTGATTGGTCGAGACAGAAGTACAAAACCAACGTAGTATTTTGGCATCCTTAGTAATGGGTCTTGACGGTTTCAGCTTGAGAAAGTGAAACCCAAGACCCAACCTTTATATCTAGCTCGAAAGAGTGTATTTGATGAGAACGTGGGTTGGTTAGCTTATGGATAGTGTTGAGGTTCGAGAAAACTCAACGGAAATAAGGCAATTGTTCGAGAGAAAAATCTTTTACTTATAGTTCATTCTACCCGCGATGAATTAGCATTATCGGTAATGATGTACACCCATTAAGTTGAATTAGGTAGTTGGTTAGTCAATCCCCCAAGTGCTTTCTAATTATCTGATTGTTTCTTGTTAAAACTTTGAAGCGTGTTGGTGACGACATCCGAAAAATTTGATTATTATAATCTTAAGTGTGTGCTCAGCTGCAAAGGTCATCGTCATACTTTCATATTTGAATTCAAAGAAAGCTACTCTCTGTGGGATCGACCCCAACTCAGTTGGTTGGGTTATATACTGACTAACTATCGTTGACACTTAGAATTGGATGAAGTGTCTTTGAAACGTTAATCAATGACAGACGGTCTAATTCAGGATATTTCACTTTTGTGGGAGGAAATCTTGTTACATGGAGAAGCAAAAAACAAAATGTTGTTACTCGCTCAAGTGCGGAGGAGGAATTCCGAGGAATGGCACTTGGAATATGTGAAGCATTATGGTTGAGACTTCTCTTAACATATTTGGGTTATCCACCTAAGGCACCAATCCAACTATATTGTGATAATAAGGTTGCACGTGATATTGCACATAATCTGGTACAACACGATCGTACCAAACATGTAGCAGTAGATAGGTTTTTCATCAAGGAAAGTTGGATGGAAAGATATTAGAGTTACCCAAGATTCGATCGGAGGACCAATTGACTGATCTTCTTACTAAAGCAGTTTCAAGTAAAATGTTCTCCAAGTTTGGGAGCAAGTTGGGCATGTTCGACATCTATGCACCAACTTGAGGGGGGTGTAGAGATATTTTAGGGCTTGATTCTGTAATCTTTACAAATAGGAACTCGATTCTAGTAATCTTTGTAAAATAGGAAGATATTAATTGTTTCCATATATTGTAACTTAGTAGTAGTTATATATTCAGGTACATGCCTCCTTTGAAGAATAATAGAATACAAAAGAAATATTATGTTCAAGATTTGAACTATTTGGACCGAAAATATAACGAAAAAGACATATTTAATTGAATAAAACTATAACCATTAGTATATTTAATCTATTATAATAGTATAGTGGTATATTAATCCTTTTTTCGTTTCAAATGAATTAAGAGCTCAATTAAATGAAGCTCCAATCTTAATGTTTATGCTACTTATTTCAAACCCATTAATATAATATTATTTTACAAAAACTTGTTGGACATGCTTGCAAACTTTTTGTTTGAGTGAAGGGTTAAAATACATATAAAGTATCATATTTTTTCTAGATTTATATATGAACTATTAGGTGTGTAAATTTTCTATCTAAATAATCATTAAATATTTATCGAAACACACCTTAACTGATATCTAATGATGTGTACTGCACTTTCCTTTTTTGATTAAAAAATAGTGTCAAGTAACACTTCACATGAATAAATAATTATAGTATGACAAAAGTTTAAATAAATAGTTAGGTTTAACGTTAAGAAAGTTAATATTTTTGAGTAAAAATTATAGGCTGCAGCAAAAAAAAATTAGTTTCAGACATGTTCTAATGAGAAATCTTCTTTTTTCATAGTAGTCTCGTCTCATTAGTACTAGGGATTTCGGCACCAAAACATACACTTTTTGAATCCTAAACACCAAAAGGGAAACTCTCTAAAAACACACATCAAAATTGACAGTTCATCATTTATGGGAGAACTATAACAACCATATATTAACATTGTCATCCCCGTTAACTCCTAATCCTTCCAAAATATTATTACACAATCTTTAAAGATAGTTCGTCCACAAATGGGCGAACTACAATTCTTTTTACTAACTCACGTAAATCAATATCTCTTTCTTCCTCATATCAAATGAATTGGATATTCATTTGTTTTCTTGTTTTGTTATTTTCAAAAAATGATGGATGAAATTATTTTCAGTGGACAGAAAATATGCTCATATAAAAAGAAACATAGACATTTTGTTTTGCCTTCCTTGGTTAAATTTTTTATAACATTTTTTAGAGTTCGCCTGTAATTGAAGGAACTACAACCTTTTCAAATGAAAAAATAAAATTCGCCACATTGCGGACAAACCCAAAAAAAGTTATAACAAAAAATGAGCCTTAAATCATGAACCGCAATAATTTTTTTACTTTTTTTAAATAAAAATGAAGTTCATCTGTAATTGGACAAATCCTAATATATATATATATTTAAATGTAACTGTAGACAATAAAATTCGAGTCAAGAAAATAATAATTAAGACCGAAAAAATCACAACAATTGTATTTATTGATATCAGAATATAAGTGTTATAATCTCTAATATTCCTCTGATTCATCTTTTCAGATATACAATCAAGGGCTCTTGAGCTTGATCTTGAATTTTGAACATGCTCTTGAACTTGATCTTTGATTCAAGGCTTTTTAAGCTTGTTCTTGAATTTTTGATGAACCTGAATTTGATCATGAATATAAGGGCTTTTAAGCAGGTTCTTGAATCTTTGATGAAGTTGAACTTGATCTTGATCTCAACTTTATACTTGAATTTAAGGGCTTCAAACTTGTTCTTTAATTTGGTGGTTTTGATCTTGAGATTGAACTTGAATGCTTGAGTGCCTGAATTCTTGAACTTGTAGCTTGTAGATAAATATGCGACGTTTGATCCACAAGCTCTCTTTGGCTTCTTGTTAGAATTCTGGTGTGATTTCTGAATTATGAGAACCCCTATTTATAGTTGTAGAATAGAGGAGTTGTGATAAGAACAGACTTCCCTTCGGCGAACCTCATTTAAGTGACATGACATATTGGGCTTTAGCGAAGTGAGCTTGCAATTTTTACACATGACATGATCCTATTGACTTCTTTTGTTTGAATTAGCATGCCACGCCATTCGACACGTGACACCAAACTGGGTCTCTAAGCTGAGAAGATATTGGGCTTAACAAACTGAGCTCATCTATTATAACTCAAATCAATTAACTTGGAATTTAATTAAATTCATATCTATTGAACTTAAAATAATTAACCTAATTATATTAATCCATAATATTTATTTGTGTTAATATATTCATGAATTTAATATAATCCTAATTATTTTTATAAATTTATATTTATTAAAATTTTAAATTATTACACTAGCATATTTGTTATTTTTCATATAAAATGATGTTCTTAGATCTAACAAAAAATTTATACAAATAATCTTTAATTTTTTTTTTAAAAGTACTCAATTGAAACTGCAATTGAGTATTGCTCATAGAACTGTAATTTTTCATTGGGCGATTTGTCATATTGGCCACCTTCTCCATTCAATTTAGTTGCAAATACTCAATATTTGAGGACTTCTGGAGTCAATAGTACTAGTTATTGTAGAAATAAAATGGATATTTCTCCTTGTCACATGGCACAATGATGTAGTTTATGTAGGAAAACTGGTCATAAGAGGAATCGTTGTCTCCGTCAATCTCTATAGTTTTTTACTATTGTTGTAAGCAAATAAATAGTAAAATTTATTTTATGAAAAAAATTCTTATGTTTTTTTATATATTTTTATTAATGAAAAAAGTCATGATTTTATGTATCAAAAAGACTTCACAATACACTTAAAACTGAGAAAGAGCTATAGATTCACGTGAGGAGTTAATAAAAGAAATTGTAGTTCGCCCATTTATGGGCAAACTATCTTTAAAATTTTTGTAGTATTATTTTGGATGGATTTGAAGTTAACGAGGACGATGTTGTTAAAAGATGGTAGTTATATGGGCAAACTGTCTGTTTTGGTGTGTGTTTTTAGAGAGTGTCTCTTTTGATGTTTAGGATTCAAAAAGTGTCCGTTTTGGTGCCGGACTCCGTGGTTGGTACCTTGCTTATATTATCCCCGACTTGTTTTACTCTGTTAAGCTAAAATTTTGTTGTAGATTCAAGGTTAGTTAGTGATTTTGTGAAAAAAAAATATATGATGTTCTTATAACAATTTTAAAAATAAATACCTCAAAATTTGGGCATCCATAAAAACGTCTTTTCTGGTGATTATTTGTCATTGATGTTCTTATCATTACATGTATTTCATATTTGCAAAAGACATTCATCCTTATTTTGGAGAGATGAAGAATAAAAAATATGACTAATGAAAAGAAGGAGAACAAAATCTTATTAGCCTTTACAGAAGAAGGAGGTTGAGAAAACCCACCTAATTAAGAAGAAGAATTGAGGAAAAATGATTGAGAAAAATGAAGAAAAAGGGAAACAACTTAGGTTTTAAAGGAATTATAGAAAAACTTGAAAAGAAAAAGTTGATGACCAATCAGCTCAAATAGTCATTCAATGTGTCACATAGATAAAATTTTATGGGCAAGATAAGATTTCAAACTTGGTGATTATTCATAATACTTGGTCTAGTCAATTTTGAGGTGTGTTTAAATAAAAAGTTGGTGATGATTGTTTATTAAAAAAATTACACATTGAATTTTAAATAACGTCAATGACAGATATCTCGATTTAACTTGATCATCAAATTCAATTATCAACATTTAAATATGTTTGTAAGTAAGTTAACATATTTAAGCGTACACATAAAACATACTAAAGAAAAGTTGTATAGAAAAATAGAGCTCTGATAATGTGTTTGCACTAGAACCAATGATGTTTGAGTGATGCTGATCTTAGATTTGGGATCATTCGGTAAGTAAATCATATAGTAAAGACTCAGCAAAATATGGAAAACTTAGAGCACAATAATATCAGTGTATTGTTTAGAATCTCCTCATTGTTATTGTATTAAAATCACTATTTAAAGGTCACAAAGGTAGTTATTCAATCAATAGAAAATCTACACTCGATCCATAAACTACCATGTCAAATGTTTGTTTTTCAAGTAGAAATATCATTAGTTGTGTCAATTAATATTTCTCTATTAAGGACGGAATAATGTATCATCGTATCAGGCATATTTGTCCTTATGTTCTTTTGTTCACGTCATTGGGACACGGGTCCTTCTCTATCTTTACTCCATGAGTTATGTCCCCTTTTCCTATTGATGGTCATTTTGTGATCTTAGTAACAAGTCAAGACCGGTCTTTACGGAACACATCTCAAAACCAACAATTCCACCGAAAAGCCTTCAAGAATATCCCTTGCTCATTGCACATTTCATGCGTTCTCCCCCTCATTCTTTCATGTGAACAAGACATTCTTTTACCATAGTCTCTATGTTTCTCAGACATGATGCTAGTAATGACCGAAAAGTAGAATATTTTTCGAATATTATGATGTGAAACCCAAATCAAGAAAACCCTCTATTATGCCAAAAGGAGCTGACTCCGCAGCCTTAATTACTATTTCCACAGGTGACTCATTTACTTGTTTTAAACCACTCACTATTTTGTTAAATGCGAAAATAACAAAGGGTTTTCCACATGTGACCTCAATGCCCTAAATGCAAAAATAATAAAGGGTGTATTTTGTTATTATTTCACTTTTATGTAAAAGTTTGAATTTTGAAGCTTACTTCCATTTTATTACTTTCGGGCGTTGACTTGAGATTTTATTAGGGTGAAGGGTTAACTTATCTATCGATGAGCTAGTGTAGGTGACATCATGACCTTAAATTTTGAATCATGTCACTTATCAAACCTTTGATCTTGTAGAGATTTTTCTCGGGAGGCATTCCTTCTTCAAGGATCACTTGTTGAAGTCTTCCTCTTTCCGTGCTTATGCAACTAAATGTTTGATTTGTGTTCATACCTGCTAAAATGACTTTACTAATTTCAGCCTTATCATTACTAATAGTCTTCGATTTCCATTAATTATTGCACAACTATCAAATTGTGATTTAACATCCTCGTGGTTTTTTTTGGGGATGCAACTTTTATTTTAGGGCAAACCCCTTGGACGTTAGGATCAAATGAAGATGTTTGTCTTCTGATACAAACTTGTATAGGGTATAGGTATAGAAAAATTGAATAAAATGTACCCTCATTTTTTAGGATCTTACTTAACAGTCTTTACGAGAACCTGTGTGATATTTGACTGTTTATTTTGGGTTTTGTAATAGCTTGATCGATCTCTTTATCAATTAAGGTCCTTATGCAAGTGTTCTTGCTGAGCTACCTGAACTAATTAACACATAAACTAATTAATTAATTGACAATAAGGAAAAGAAAATAATAGCAAAGGATCATCTAGTGGCTATTTTATGATGCTTCTCAAATCTATCTAATCCTCCCTCAGTAGATTGTTTGTTCAGCGGGAACAGGCTTTGCCAACTACTTGTTTTCCTGATATACTCTTATGTAGTTGCTTTACTGTCACGATCCAAAGTACACTCTAGACATGACATGGAGAATAAAACCCCGAACTCTCTTGACAAGGCACTTGACATAAGCATGAAGTAAAAGAAATACCACAAGAGAGATAATAGGCAACATAAGTCTCAGATCAAAAAAGGGATCTGAAAATAAGTGTGGAATACTAAAGTGTGTCTGACATAGCCTTTCTAACATCATAAGGGTGGTTGAGACATAATCCATACACCACGTACAAGTCTAAAATGAAAAGACAATAAAAGAAATATAGCATCAATGGTTTTGTTCTCAAAGCATAAGAAATCACCAATCTAAAGTACTAGCAAAGCAATCCAAGCTAACCACGAGCGGGAGGAGGAGCGTCGGATCCTATATTATAAGATAATATAGGCAAAAATATGCATTAGTACAATGAATTTACTAAGTATGGGGAAATGTATAAACATGTAAAGCATGATAACACAATGAGCGTAAACATGATATGCAAGACCAAGTAAAATGTCGTAAGAGTCTTTAAAGAGAAATCATAAATCATATACGAGGTTAATGCATGCTTGAAAATCATTTGAGAAGCTTTCATAAAACCTTTGAAGAAAACATAGTTCATTTGTGGGATATTTACTGTTAACCAACAATAAGACCATGTGAGCTATAATATAGAATTTGTCATGACCCTTACACCGAAAAGGGAAATCTACTTGCCAAGGTAGTGTTAGGGTTTTGCCCTGATTTTCTTTCCTTATTTGAAGTTAATTTTTTTCCTTAAAGAAAAGTCAAAATATTACCATAAATGCTTGAACTTTTCTAAAAGGAAAATATAATTTTCTTCCATATTTGGTTTATTCTTTCCTTAGAGGAAAAATTTGGAGATCTATAAATTGAAGATTTTTATTCTCATAACATAACACAATAAATCCACAATGTAGTCGTTTAAGAGTTTAGTTTATGGGAGATTTATTCTCTCAACAATTTATAATATTTTTTCTTTTATATTAGGTTTCATATAGTAATATTATGATTTTTGTATAAGTTTTTGTCATCTGATTTATCAACCATATGATATGCAATTGTATGCTTCCGCATGACGCCCTAATCACCTTCAGAATCCAATAAGTGGTATCAGAGCACGTGGTCCAATGATCCATGGTCCTATGGTTCAATGAGGTTGAAGACATGTTCAAGGTGGTTGAAAATGCTCCTGCATCTTTGAAAAATAATTTAAATATTTTAAAACTATTTTTAACTCATATATTTTAAATTTTATTTTTAACCATGGCAAACAGCAGTGATGAAGACTATATGAAGAACGAAAGATTATCATGCATGTGAAGAAGGTGGATCAAGTTTTGTCAAGAAATTCTAGCCAAAATGAGAGATTTGTTAGGGTTTTGCCCTGATTTTCTTTCCTTATTTGAAGTTAAATTTTCTCCTTAAAGAAAAGTCAAAGTATTACCATAAATGCTTGAACTTTTTCTGAAAGGAAAATATAATTTTCTTCCATATTTGGTTTATTCTTTCCTTAGAGGAAAATTTTGGAGATCTATAAATTGAAGATCCTTATTCTCATAGCATAACACAATAGAATCCACAATGTAGTTTTAAATTATGTAGGCCAATTGGTCATATTATATAATAATGTTATGGTTTTTAGTATAGTTTTATGTGTCGTCTAATTTATCATTGTCTTTATTTGCAATTGTATGCTTCTGAATGACGCCCTAATTAATTTCGAACCCAACAGGTAGAACTTCGTCACATTAATTCTTTTCTAAAGTGGATCGACTAGCTTAGTTAATTTAAGACATTCCTACGGAGACACGTAGTTTGGGACAAAAGAGATTGATTCTAGAGACCCGGTCTCTACTAACGTGAGAGCCTCTATCTCAAAGTATTCTTGGTGCTATGTAAATCCCAATGGAAAAAGACATAATCAAACTCATATCAAAATACGTAGAAAGACACAATTAAGAGTACAAATTCAATCATAAGTTCATATTAGAGTATCTCACCTTCAAATCATGATCTTCATAAACTTCTTTATAATAGACTCTTGCCTTCCTAAGTATGTAAATCATGATTTCCTTCATATGTGAGAAAAATTTCACAAATCATCGATACTTATCTCAAAGGCATCTATAGTTCATAAATCATTCTTTTCATAAAACATGCATAACTTTCATAATCATAAATCATAAGTTCATAAGCATGATACATATTCATAAAATAGGCATAGACATGAGTTCATATGAAATAATTCAGAACCATAAAATTGAGTCAAATCATGCATAATAAGATTGAATAATAACAATTTAATCGTAATAAATAATGGAACCCATGGAGATTAACATGAAACACTAGATAATTAAGTAAAATTGAATTGGAGATTTTGAGTTTATTTTGAAACCCAATGGATGAAACGAATCCACTGGTGAATTTCCATATAACTTCATAATCAAAGTCCTAAGAGTGCAAGGAGAAAGAGACCTTGAAGCTTGAAACCCTATCTCTTCACCTTGGTGCTCTTGGGAGAATTTGGAGAAGAAGACTCGAGGGATTTCAGGAAATTCTAGAGCATAAGGGAATTAGGCTTAGCTTAAAGGGAAAAATCGGTTGTAAGGGTAGTTATAGGAACAAAACGATGTAGTTTAGGGTTTAATTAGGTAGGAAAACACCAAAATACACTGATGGAATGTATGCGTCCACTAACTACGATAGGACCTTGTCCTTCATACAGTTAAAGCACAGAAATGTAAATGCTGGAAATAGAAAGAATACGCAATACTTTACATGGAAACCTTCTTGATCAAGGGAGTAAAACCATAACCTGTCTCACAGGATTTCCAAACTGTTTTCACTAATCTTCTCAAGCAAAAGCGAAACACAGTTTACAACCACACACCTAGATTAACCTCCTTATCTCAACACTAAGTAATACAACCTACTACTTAACGAGCCTAAGCAATGCCTGCATTGCCCACTATACTAACCCTTGCTGATTAATATAGATTTTTCCTTAAGATACAAAGTTTCCCTCAACTATGTTCTTACAATGATTCACACAAGGTTTTGAAACATTTCTAACAAAGTGAAATAAATCCTACAAGTTAAGCAAAAATACATGCAATCAAAATAACAACAGTTTCAGGAAGCAAGTCTTCAGTCTATGAGGTCCCTTGTTGTTTTATTAAAGCTTCATTTTTTTCTCTTTGAATGAATGAGTTGATTTTTTGTTTGTCATGTTGATTATATCAACTATAAAGAATTATTGATCGTTGGACAAACAACCTCGTCCGTTCTGATTAGTGTAGTACGCTGACGCCTCACTAACCTCTGACAGGACAGCTTTCCAGTTGTAGCACACTACTCTAGACGAGAACACTCTGGAGAGGACTTGGTCCCTGCATTTTTGAGGATCATCAAAACATCTAAAAATTGTAAGACTTATCATTTTCTCCCTTTTTGATGATGACAAAAAAACTACCCCACAAGAGCTCAACATTCATTCAAAATGCTAGTTCCCCCTATCACTAGTAACCAAATATCAGATCCCCCTGTCAACAAACTCCTCTTTTAATTCCACCCGGTTTACAAATCAATTCCCCCTTTTGACATCATTGAAAATGAGTGACAGTAAACATATACGAGCTGCAAGCAAAAAGCATTATAAACTCAGGGCCATGAGCCACACAGTACATGTGCAACTAAGCAATAATAGAGAAGATAAAATCAGACCAAACAGGGCAAAAATAAATGATTTTCATTAGATCACTTATGTTGACCACAAAGTCCAGCCAAATCGGTAAACATGGACAAGATTAAAACAGGAAAACAACCAGGACTTAAGAACATCAAGACCTATAAAATCTATTTAGGACGGAGGGGAATGATGAGGTAAGGACCGGAACAATAGGTTCATGTGATTATTAGCATTGACGTGAGCCTGGAGTAGTTGCTTGTTAAGAACCTGAACTTTCTCACAGAGTGAGGCATTTGTCTTCAGCAGCTGGGAATTTCTAGCTCTCAACTTTTCGACTTCCTCCTTACTTTTAGTACTGGTACCAGGTCCCTAGAAATGGTCTGTTGCATCTGATCATTAAGTCGTGTAATCTCTATCTCCTTGGCATTCAAGGTTACTGTAAGATCATTTAACTCAGGCTTGAGAGATTCCTGCTGCTCAAGAAGATCAGACACATGTGACTTACCCTTGACCTATCCCTCAGCACATTCACATTCCAGGAGGGTTGCAGGAGAAAACATATGCTTCACAGTACCAGGTACTCCTCTTCCAAGAGGTATGCCAAAGTGTTCAAACACATGGTTTAATGGGTACCCATAAGGTATTCCATGTTTGGCATTTTTCCAAGTCATCACCCTGTGCATGTGTTCAAGCATAATTGTAGGAAGGTTGATAGCCTCGAGTTCCTCCAACTGTTCCATGAGGAACAGATCTGTGGCAGAGGATACAGTTCTATTTTCACGCCTTGGCACCAGGACCTTATTAATGAACTCAAAAATCAACTGATATTTTCCTTTGAGGAACGTCTTAGGTACACCAACACATTTTATGTCCCCACGCTTAGTGGCCCTTTGAACAAAATTACTAGAAAGTTTGCAACCTTCAATGGACCAGATTCCTATTGAAGGAACTCCCAAAATGATTCCCAAGCTTTCTTCATTCAGTGAGATCTTTACTGCACGAACTGTTTTCTGAATGCCTCCATCATCAAGGAGCTCCATTTTGTAATAGAATTCCAACACTTCTGGATCGTGTAAATAAGGTACTGGACATTCAAACAGGTGTTCCCAACTTTGTAGGGACACAAAATCAAAAAAGGTAGACATACCATGTTCTGTGAGAATTTCCGGACTAAACATCCTCCCGTTTAGCACCTTTTGATTTTCAAGTTTGGAAACACGCTCTTCTCTTGTTAGCACCCTACCTTCAGCTTGCTTCTGGGCAGTCGAACCTGGTCCCTTACCAAATTTTGGTTTAGAGGAAACCTTTTTAGTCACCCTAACCCTTTTCACATGTGATTTCTTCACAAACTTAAGGCCTCATTTTGCTTTGACTAGTTCTTCCTCTGCTTCCTTCTTCCGTTTCACCACTTCTCTGACAATATCATCAGACTCTGTGTCGCTTGAGCTTATTTATTGTGGTAATGAAGTAGGTTCCTCAGTAGGCACACAAAGAATTCGTCTTTGCCTTCGATTTCTTTCAGTTTGCGTCTTATTTGCCTCCTGAGCATCTCCAAGTAGCTTTTGAACAATCCCTCTTGTTGCATACCTCCTCCTGTCTCCTTTGTTTGATGATTCCACCATTTTTCCCTTCCCTTTTATTTTTCTTTTCCTTTGAGACTCAGTAGGCTCATCCTCAAGTGTAGTCTTAGGTGCAACTTCAGTTCTTACAAGATCTAAGACAACCATAGTCGACACATTAGCCCCTTGAACCCCTTTTCTAGACCAAACTATAAGGATTTCTTCTTCACTATTAACCCCCATAGTTATAGGGGTTTGGTCAAACACAGGTTGAATACTATGGGGGACCAAATCCGGTGATTTGCACTCTTGTTCTAAGAGTGTTGGCTGAGTATCCCCTCTGAGAGAAGCCAAACTTTGTACGACCACCAATTCTTCTGTCGCTGCCAGTATGTTGGATTTTGTACTTTTACCCTCAGGAAAATCCCCTTCAAACAATCTTTCAGACATGGTAGATGACACAGGCCTAGGCTACGACACAACTTCTTAGATCAGGTGTCTCGGTGGTATGCTTCACAACTGACTAGGCCTCAGAGTTTTGAGAATCTTTGTGTGATAGAACTAGTGTTGGAGAATAGGGCAAAATTCCCCCAAGATTAAGTATAGGAGATGCTAACACTTCAGTGTGGGGTGTGATAGATTCAGCAGTTTCACCAACCTCACAAACTGGCGTGGATGGAGATCCTTCGTGAAGAGGAATTGAAATTGAACGAACTAGGGTTTTCAATTTCTTGGGAGAGAGGAAGTTTTGGAAGAGAAGAAGAGTTAGACATTTTGTTAGGAGAGAGACAGAGAGAGTTGGAGAAGATTGAGAGATTTTTGAATAATAGTAGGAAGAGTTTGTGATGTTTGAAATCTCTCAAAACTGTTGTATTTAACAAGGTATCGAGTCCCTGAACAGTAGTGACATTTGGTGTTTAAACAGAAAAGACATCAACAACTGACGCAAGGAATAAAGAGATGACACGTGGCAATGATCGTTGATAGAAAACTGTGTAGAAAAAGTGATACTAACCTTTGAGAGACCAGGTCCCTTCCTATAGATAGCCCTGCCTGTTATGATTAGATCTTCCCTTTATCTAGCATGCCATGAGCATGTACCTGCAGTAAGGTACCAGATGTGAGTTTACAAACGTTTATGCAATACACCAAGTATAGGTACCTACCTTCTTTAGCATAGTCAATTTTGGAGGATTTATTGCAAATCTACTGTAAAATCAGTTCAACTTATGTATTCCAAGACTTAGTCTATTCTTGACAAAGTGCTCCTTGCCTAGTGCCTTGGTGAAGATATATGCTACTTGGTCCTCCATTTTGCAGTATCTCATCACCGCATTTCCCTTATCAACATTGTCTTTGAGGAAGTGATGCCTCATATCTATGTGATTTGTCCTCTTGTGCTGGACAAGGTTCTTGGCTATATTCATTGCACTTGTGTTGTCACATATGAGAGGAATAGTGTATGTGTGAACACCAAAGTCTTCAAGCTGATGCTTAATCCATAGGAGTTGAGCACATCATGAAGCAGTAGCCACATACTCAGCTTCAACAGTGGGCAGTGCCACTGAACTTTGCTTTTTAGTTCCCCATGAAATTAGTGATGATCCCAGGAAATGAGCCATACCAGAGGTGCTCTTCGTGTCAACAAGAAAACCTGAATAGTCAACATCAACATAACCAATTAGGTCAAGAGAATCCCCATAAGGATAGTATAGGACTAGGTCTAGAGTTCCCTTCAAGTATTTTAGGATCTTCTTAGCTGCCTTTAGGTGAGATTCCTTTGGAGCCGCTTGGAACCTAGCACACATCCCTACGCTGAAGACTATATCTGGCCTGCTTGTAGTGAGATAGAGGAGTAACCCAATGATTCCTTTGTACATAGTCTGATCCACATCAATTCCTTCTTCATCCTTGTCAAGTTTAACACTAGTGCTCATGGGAGTGTCAAGTACTTTGGCCTCTAACATGCTGAATTTCTTAAGCAGTTCTCTGATGTACTTCTCTTGACATATTGATGTACCCTGAGGAGACTGTTTGATTTGTAACACCAAGAAGAATGTAAGCTCTCCTATCATGCTCATTTCAAACTCACTGCTCATTAAGGCTGCAAACTCCTTGCATAGAAAATCTGAATTGGCTCCAAAAATGATATCATCTATATATACTTGCACTATTAGAAGCTCCTTACCTCTGGATTTTAAGAACAGGAGTGTTGTCAATTTTTTGTCTTTTAATTTTGACAGACGCTCATACCAAGCTCTAAGTGCTTGTTTTAGACCATACAAGGTTTTATCCAGTTTTAGCACATGGTTTGGCAGATCAGTATCTTCAAAACCTAGAGGTTGTTTTACATACACCTCCTCCTTCAAGTACCCATTTAGGAAAGCACTTTTAACATCCATTTGGAACAACTTGAACTCCATGTAGGTAGCAAAAGCTATTAGAATTCTGATAGCTTCCATCCTTTCTACAGGTGCAAAGGTCTCATCATAATCAATTCTTTCCTCTTGATTGTACCCATGTACCACTAATCTTGACTTGTTTCTTGTGATAGTTCCATGTTCATCAAGTTTGTTTTTGAATACCCATCTGGTTCCAATAATAGTTCTATTGGGAGGTCTGGGGACTAGGTGCAAAATTTTGCTTCTTTCAAACTGTTGAAGTTCTTCCTGCATTGACATCACCCAGTCAGCATCTTCTAAGGCTTCCTTGATATTCCTGGGTTCAATGGTAGATATGAAGGCTGAGAATGCGGCTAGATTTCTCATCTTGGATCTAGTTTGTATTCCAGAATCAAGTGGAAATACAAAATTGTCCAAAGGATGAGAAGATTGATGTTTCCATCCAGACTTTCTTGTTTTCTCTTCCTCAAGATCAGCAACTAATTCATTTTCTTCAGGTTCTTTGTTCTGAGAATCTCCCTCCTGAGATAGTTGCACTAGAGGGACCAGGTTCCTCTGTGGGTTCAGCACGATTTTCTTCATTTGAAATATATTCAACTGCAGGATATTGGATCTCCTATTGAACCTCCATCAGTTCCTCCAGTTCAATGTCTTCACTATGATTACCATTGTTCAGATCACCAAATTCATGAAATATCACATGCACACATTATTCCACACACATGGTTCTTTTATTGAAAACTCTATATGCTTTGCTAGTTGTGGAATAACCAACAAACACTTCTTTATCACTCATTGCATCAAACTTACCAAGATCATCCTTTCCATAGTTCAATACAAAGCACTTACAACCAAATGCTTTCAGGTGACTGAGAGAAGGTTTCTTTCCATTCAGCAGCTCATAACGAGTTTTCTTGATTATTGACCTGATGAGACATATGTTTGTGACATAGCAAGTTGTGTTGACTGCTTCTACCCAAAAATTTATTTCAAGTCCTGAGTCAATCAACATGGTTCTAGAAATATCCACCAGGTTCCTATTCTTCCTTTCCACAACCCCATTTTTTTGAGGATTTTTGGGAGCAGAGAAATTGTGATGAATCCCGTTTTCAGCACAAAAGCCTTTAATTTGTGCATTTTCGAACTATGTACCATGATCTGATCTAATACTTGCAATCTTGTTGTTCACCTTCAGCTGAATTGCTTTGGCAAACATGATTAGCAGTCCAGCTGTCTCGTCCTTAGTTCGCAAGAACATGTTCCAGGTGAATCTAGAGAAATCATCAACTATCACAAATATATACTTCTTCCTTCATCTGCTTTGAATTCTTATAGCTCCACACAGATCCATGTGGAGAAGTTCTAGTGGTCTGGTTGTGCTGACACCTTTCTTTGGCTTGAAAGATGATCTCGTTTTCTTCCCCCTAACACAGGTATCACATACCTTGTTGTTAGAAAATTTCAGCATCGGCAGTCCATGGATCAGGTCCATGCAATAAGTTTGTTCAGCAAGGATGAGCTCACGTGTCCCAGTCGTTTGTGCCACATATTTGCATTGTCAGTCTGAGAACTTAGCCATGTGAGACTATCCCCTTCTATGGAGTCAAGATCTGCAACATACATGTTTTTTACTCTTTTGGCAGTCATAACAACTCTGTTAGTAGTACAGTTTGTAACTATGCATCTATCTGATAGAAATTTTACTTCATTTCCTTTATCACAGATTTGAGAAACACTTAGCAAGTTGTACTTCAACCCATTCACATAGTGAACACTATCAATGGAATGTTCTACTCATCTTTCAATTCTCCCAATACCTAGAATGAATCCCTTTTTGTCGTCTCCAAATGACACACCACCACCTTGGTGTGCTTCCAAAGAGAGGAAGTTTTGAGTATCTCCAGTCATGTGCTTCGAGCCACCACTGTCCATGTACCATCATTGACTGCTTCCTCTCTTCTGCATAAGAATCACTTGTTAGATTTAGGAACCCACTTAAGATGGAGTTCCCAAAAGTTGTCAAAAGGTTTAATAAGAAACTTTCTTGTCCACGGAGGCAAAGTATTCTTGCTAAAGTGATAGCTAGGACCAGGTGCCGTATTTTTCTCTACCTTCCTTTTACATGACTTAATGAAGTTCTCTTGATTTTCTTTTACCCTTTTTAGAGATTCATAATTTTTCTTAAGATGACCGTTTCTTCCACAATGGATACACAAAAGATTTTCAGATACTGAGACATATTTGCGATGAGGGTTGTAGGAAGGCTCTATCTTTCTACACCCGGAGCCTTTCCTGCTGTTGAATTTCTGATTTTCCAAGTTCAAGAGAATCTTAGATAAGTCAGTCCATTTTAGGGAGTGATTGAACTCATCTTTGATTTTACTTAGATCTCTTGCAAGTTGTGAGTTCTTCTTAAGAGCAGCAACTAATTTGGACTCAGAGACTCTCAAACTTTCCTCTAACTCAAGCTCAAAACTACTGAGTTTCCTTTTAACACACTCAGAGGTACCAGGTTCCTC
This sequence comes from Solanum verrucosum, assembly GCF_900185275.1. Classification (NCBI taxonomy): domain Eukaryota; kingdom Viridiplantae; phylum Streptophyta; class Magnoliopsida; order Solanales; family Solanaceae; genus Solanum; species Solanum verrucosum. The sequence goes on from NW_026020054.1 coordinate 65,546, forward strand.
TTCAAGATTAGAACTCTCAGTTTCTAGAATACTCACCCTAATACTCATTTCAGATAATTGAGAACTAAGGGCAGTTTTTTCATCTTCCTACAGACTACTTAACATCATATTTTCATTAGTTAATTCATCTACAGAGTCAATCAGCACAACATCAAGTTTTCTCAATCTCTTAATAGATAAAGTGTCTAGAGCACTTTTGAGATAAAAGAGGGTTACCTCATCAGGTTCTCTCCATCATCTGACTTTGCCATCAATGAGAATATGGAGTTGAAAATAGTTTCATCATCATTAACTACCATCATTGAGACATCTTCACGACATTCTTCTTCCTCCGAGTCGCTGGAGGTGTTTGCCCATACTGCAAAGGCTTTCTTTACCACTTGATCAGCATAGACCTACCTGGTCCCTTCGGCGTGGTTTGAAGTTCTGAGCTTCCTGCTTCTGGCTCTTACAATTCCTCATGAAATGTCCAAGCTTTCCACATTTGTGACAAAGATCATTAGCATTCATCATTCTACTGGTGGTCCCCTTCTTCTGGAATCTTCCATGCTTCTTGACTATCTTCTTTTATCCTCTATTCAAGTAAACCATCTCGTCCTCCTTTTCTGACCCATCATTTAGAGAAATCATCAATGCCACTGATTTCTCATTCTTTCCTTCCTTCACAGATGACCCCTACTGCCTATTTAGCTCGTAGGTTTGTAGATTTCTGATCATATCTTCCATGGTGAAGACCTTTAGATCTCTGACTTCAGTGATAGCATTCACTTTGCTTTCCCACGACTTGGGAAGTACCTTGAGAATTTTTTGAACTTGTTTGCTTGGGTGAATGGGCTCACCAAGACACCTCAGTTCGTTAATGATGGAGGTAAACCTTGTATGCATATCATGGATAGTTTCACCTTCCTTCACGCTAAAATTCTCATATTGAGTTGTTAACATATCTACCTTGGATTCTTTGACCTGAGTTGTTTCTTCATGGGCTGTTTTGAGACAGTCCTATATTTCTTTAGCAGTTTCACAGGCAAAGATCTTGTTGTACTCATCTGGACCAATCCCACACACTAGCAGCTTCTTAGCTTTGTAGTTCTTCTCGATCCTTTTCCTATCAGATTCATTGTATTCTTTTCTGGTTGTGGGAATCACTTTAGTGAGTTCTCCTTCCTTCACGTCTTTGGTAGGGATGTATGACCCATCAAGAATCACATCTCACAACTCTGTATCTTCAGCATTAAAGTAGTCATGCAGCAGTGTCTTCCACCATCCATAGAATTGTCCATTGAATCGAGGAGGTTGAGTGGTAGACTGACCTTCTTCTAGGCTTGGTGGAACAGTCATTCTTTCAAGATATTTCCTTTCTTGGTGTTAACCAGATAGAAAAGTCCGCTCTGATACCAATTGATGGAATGTATGTGTCCAATAACTATGATAGGACCTGGTCCTTCACACAGTTAAAGCATAGAAATGTAAATGCTGGAAATAGAAAGAACACGAAATACTTTACGTGGAAACCTCCTTGCTCAAGGGAGTAAAACCACAACCTGTCTCACAGGATTTCCAAACTCTTTTCACTAATCTTCTCAAGCAAAAGCGAAACACAGTTTATAACCACACACTAAGATTAACCTCCTAATCTCAATACTAAGTAATACAACCTACTACTTAACAAGCCTAAGCAATGCCTGCATTGCCCACTATACTAATCCTCGCTGATTAATATAGATTTTTCTATAAGATACAAAGTTGCCCTCATCTGTATTCTTACAATGATTCAAACAAGGTTTTGAAATGTTTCTTAATAAAGTGAAACAAATCCTACAAGTTAAGCACAAATACAAGAAATCAAAATAACAACAGTTTCAGGAAGCAAGTCTTCAGTCTATGAGATCCCTTGTTGTTTTGTTAAAGCTTCAATCTTCTCTCTTTGAATGAATGAGTTGATTTTTGTTTGTCATGTTTATTATATCAACCATAAAGAATTATTGACTGTTGGACAAACAACCTCGTCCATTCTAATTAGTGTAGTACGCTGACGCCTCACCAACCTCTGACAGGACAACTTTCCAACTGTAGCACACTGCCCTGGACGGGAACACTCTATAGAGGACCAACTCCCTGCATTTGTGAAGATAATCAAATCATCTGGAAACAGTAAGACTTATCACATCCTTAGTTAAAATCTGTCGGAAGACCTTACAATTTCCATGAAAGGTCTGTAAAAACTGGTCAGTCGTAAAATCATTTACTAGGACTCAAATTTTTTAATTTCCACGAGAACTTCCTACTACCTCTCCAACATTCTATGACTTGTAGAGCCAACTCATAGAACCCAAGTTCAAGTCCAAAATTTTACCAAGTCTAGATTCTTCTACTAATTTCACCTACGACCTCTAGACCATTTGATGACTAGTCAACTCTTTCCGTGGACCTGATGTCTCAAATTAATTCTCTAAATCACTTTTATGGACACTTCTTATGTCCCATGGACCTTTCTATGATTCCTCCACTTCATTCATAGGTCAAACATTAGAGACTTGACATTTACTAAATTTCCAATTGATCCTAACGACTGCCTTTCATATGACACTGCCTAGTGGAAGAAAAACAACTTTTCCTATCCAACTCAACTTATAATTTCCAAGGTGTTACATTTACCCTATCACTTAGGAACTCTTTCAGATGACCTTTCTTCAGAAGTATGGCGACCTTTTCCCAAAGTTGTTTGCAGTCCCGATACCTATGAGTCTCATGGTAGTTACACCAAAGCTTTTGATTTCTTCTATTGATACTCGAACTATCTTGGCCTGACTAACATTGAAGCAATATTTAGACAATTGTAGAACTCCATCGACCATAAAAAATGAATTCGGGGACTTGAATGCTTCTTTATTTTTCCATCCATTACATCCTCAATTCTTATTGTTTTGTTTATAAAACGAAGGCATATCCATATGTTAATAATCAGGTTCTCGGTTTAAACTTGACTTTTTGCTAGTCAGATATGAGTAACAATTTTTAAATTTTTTTCCCAGTTTTGAGTCTAACTCCTAGTGGTACTGACTTTTTGTTGTTAGACTACATAAATCATCTTTTATCAGAATATTTGACTCATACTAGTTGTGGACATTTGTCCAAGTGGGTAGCATTGAACTCTGTCGGGCTTGTTTCAATATAAGGGAAAAAAGAGAACTTCATGGTTTCAACCCTTAATGACAACTTTTGGGGACCAATTGCCCGGTACTATCGTTAGCATCATCTTTTCCCTTATAAATCTAATGGCAAAGTTTAAGAATATCTCATTGTTCTCTTTCCCTATTTTGAAAATAATTTCCGTCTCTAGGTTGAAGCTTCCTTGCATTGGTGTTTGCCTTGGAAAAATAATTTTCAAGTATCCTAAAAGAGCTAATAGAATCTCCAAGAAATAAAGAATTGCATAACAATGCACCTCTGCAAGGTCTCCCCCAACTTTATCATCATGACTGACTCAACCTCATTTTTATCAAGTAACTTTTATTAGTATTTGTGATGAAGGATACAATACGCTAATGTGAATTTGTGATTCCATTATACTTCAGTATATCCAGTATCTTGAACCTTTTTGGGATAGATTTTGGTATGACACTAACCTTGTATGGTAGCGTCGAATAGCTATGGGAATCTAGTTCTTTAGGATTAGTGGCTCTCCTGGAGTATGATTCACTGGGGAGTATTCATCTCTAATATGTTGAATTTGAATTCCTTTTACATCAATGTAATATTTTGGGAAAAAGATTTTGCTATCTTGGAGTTTGCTTAAGTCGTGATAGCCCTACATTTCTCTGATCGATTTTCAGCTTCTTTCTCACCCTAAAAACTCCTTCGATGCATGGACATTCCAAGTGGAGTTTGAATGTTGCCTCCTAATTTTTTTTAGAGTCCACTTAAATCAGTGCACCTTGCAACTCCACCACTCTCAAATCTTTTTTGTTGTCATATGGTCAATTATGGATTTATGTAGAGTTGAGAAGTAATAAATCTTCTTTGAAGCCATCAAAGTCAGTTTGTCCTTCATCTCTTTGTGCATTCACTTCCTAATAACTCTCTTCAGCATCCCTTGATACCTTAATTACATCATAAGATAATGTATGAAATTGTATGAAAATATAGTTATCCAAACAAGATAAGATCTAAATCCATAGGGAATAAACAATTGCTAATTAGACAAATACCTTATTGATATTTGAGTTCTATTCGGTTAGAGTTGAAAAAAGTTTGAATTTATCAAAGAACAAAAGAATATAATAAATAACTTAGGACGCAAACTATATTTATTAAACCACAAGGGTTGTGTACCGACAAAGGGTTGCTTCATTCGGCTCTTTTCATTTAATTTCTCATATTCTAGATATGCATCCATCCCCTGTACCATCACTCAATCTTTCTCAATAATTGAATAATTTATGTTGATACGATGTTCCAATAACTATATGATTTATTTAAATATGAATGATTGATTATACCAATTAAATTAAACTTATCCCTAAGTGAATCTATCAAATGATGGTTAGCTCCTTGAATTCATGAAATGCTTCTTCTATGAAATCATAATTCATTTTCCCAAGTAAAACTAAGATATTATGAAGTAGGTAAATATTTTCAACCACCAACCAAGTATTTAAGACTGAGAAGAAGGTTGATATTTTACTACCTAAAAATCATGCAACACTGGGAATCGTGAGAACTCTTAACACCGAATCACGTTTCATTACTTCAGTAGAGATTTTAGATGTTCATACTAGAAAGAAAACAACAAGAATATAAGGTGAAAAAAATAATAAACTTACTTTTGAGTATTAAATCAGGAAAGAATAATGATATTCTATGTTCTTCACAAAAGTAATAAACTAGAAGAGAAACTCTCAAAACTAACGTGGAAACAAAAGATCAAAACTAATTATCGATTCATTACAAAAACTAAATAGGACTATTTATTAGGTCCCACAAAGTTAGAACCCTAAAAAATGACATACTACTCCGCCAATAAAATTTGCGACCCAAGCCATAGTCATACATTGATCTACAACTAATGGATTAGCATTACAATAGCCATATGTTTCATTCTAAGGCTTTTGATCTTCACCTTGTAGATTGACTCGGGGATTGTGGATTGAATTACGGTATGTAAGTCCAGTTGTAGGTCCCTCTTCCAGCTTAGTATTTTCTTCATATACAAGCCATAAATGGAACATACCATCATATTTTGCCTCGTGACTTAACCAATTATGCAGGGTCTTGGTGACATATTATCTGAATACTTACACAACCTGATCTATGGTTCATGATTTGATCTATAACTATAAATCACTTTTTTCTGACAATATTCCTTCTTTTTCTATTTTTAGCCATTTTGACATCTAAAATATACTAAAAACATTATAACATGAAAATACATAAAAACAAGCGTAAGAACATATTAAAATTCACGTTTAAGATATAAGATGTGCCTTTCCATTCAGCGCATTGTCGAAATGCACTTTCGTTCGCCAAGTTGGCTTAGTTCATGAGCCAACTCGCTGGACATTTTGGCGAGCTAGAAGCTCACTCGGTGAGTCACCGAGTAGCTTTTACGAGTTCCAGCCTTCCTTTTCTCCAATTTTTTTTAACTTTTATTCTTCTTTTCAATTGTAATGTCCTTGCCTTGTTTTTGAGCCTTCAGGTTGGACATAAACAAATTAACATCATTTATTAACACAAAATAAGCATCGAGGACACTAATGCATTAAATAACAAGCCCTAAATGAGTCAAATTTCCGACTCATCAACTCTCCTGTTGGATAGAATAAAACCAGGTCCTTTGTTTTCTTCAAATATCTAAGGATTCTCTTAACAACCTTCAAATATGATTCATTTGGACAAGCTTGGATTCTTGCACATATTTGAAAACTGAACGCAATGTCTAGTCTACTAGAAATATGATACAACAAGAACCCAATGATACCTCTATACATGGTCTCATTCACATCCAGACAAAGTCAGTCAACATCCAGCTTCGAATTGGTTCCCATAGGAGTATCAATAGGCTTGGCATCCATCATGTGAAATTTCTTCAACAACACTTTGATGTATTTCTCGTCCGTTACTGAGCTTGATCAGATTCTTCATTCTCACCTTCAGAATCTACATTGTTAGTTTGAACTGCATCAACTTGTTCGAGATTGTCTACCAGACCAGGTCCCTCATCAGGTTCTTCGTCTTCATCAATTTTTTTAAGATTATTGGTTTCTTGAGAAGGGTTTTTTCAGCAGGTTCATCATTCAAGTTGTTCCTCTGAATGTGAAGCATCTCTTCAATCTCAGAATCTTCTTTGCTCTTTAGATTCTCAATCCCACAAGACTCATCGAACATCACATGGATACTTTCTTCAGCGCGTAGTGTATTTTTGTTGTACACACGATAAACCTTATTTGAAGAAGAATACCCCGCAAATACTTATTCATCACTCTTGGGATCAAATATCCCAAGATCTTCCTTTCCACTGTTCAAAATAAAGCATTTGCATCCAAAGGCCCTTAGATAACTGAGTTTGGGCTTTTGACTGTTAAACAATTCATAAGGAGTTTTGTTTAGAATAGACTTGATTAGATACATTTTTGTCACATAACATGCAATATTCACAACTTCAGCTCAAAATTTGCTTTTTCTGTTTCAATGATGATATAATCTACTTCCCGTTTAACACAGACATCACAAGCTTTGTCATTTGCAATTTTATATTTGGCAGACCACGAACCAAGTCTCTTCACTCACATGGAAAAGTCTTTTGTGTCATATATCAACATTCTCACCTTGAGAACTAAGGCAAGTGAGACTATCACTATGAGCAGTAGCTAGATCAACAATATACATGTGCTTGTATCTCTTTGCTGTCAAGATCACCACCCGAAAGATCAAGTTTGTGACCACACATTTATCTAATCAGAACTTAACTCCATTTTCTTTATCACAAATTTGTGAAACACTTAGAAGATTGTACTTCAACCAATTGACATAGTACACATCTTCATGGAGTGTCCACAAACTTTCCAATCCTGCCTACGCCAATAATGTACCCTTTCTTGCTATTGCCAAAAGAGACACCTCCACCCTTTTTTAGTTTTCTCAGGCATGTGCTTTGAGAATCCACAATTCATGAAACAACATTGGTTGATGCTAGTTCCCCTCACCTACATAACATATCACTTGTTAGCCTTGGGAACCCACTTGAGTCAGAGTTCCTTGTAAGTAGATAAATGAGTGATAAGAAAAAAAAATTGTCCAGTAAGAAAGACTGGTTTTCTTCAATTAGGACCAGAAGCAGGACCAGGTCCCTTCTTTTGCTCGTTTCTCCGTTTAGAATAGTTGGGAAAACTTTCTTCATGTTTTTGTTAAAATTGAACAGTCCTTGGTCATTTCGACCACAATGCAAACAAAGCAGATTATTGACAATAGAGACATATTTGTTGTGGGGATTGTAAGGATAATCGATTTTCATATAGCCTAGACCTCTTCCACCATTATGTTCCTGATTAGTGAGATTTGAAAGCTAGTTGGAGGAAGCAATCCATTTGAGGGATTTGTTCAATTCTTCTTTCACACGAATCAGGTCCCTCTCTAACTAAGCATTCCTTTCTAAGGTCATTGAGAGCTTCACTCAGCAGTGTTTAACCCTATTTCCAATTCATACTGCAAAATGTTTGCCTCACTTTCTCCTTTTGAGACCCTTATAGTGATCCCTTTTATTTTTTCCCTTTAATTCTAGATTTTTAGCTTCTAAAACAACCATTTGTTCTTCCATATCAAATATTTGGGTGACTAAAGCAATTTTCCATCTTGAAAGATGTCTAGGTTGTTGTTCAAGAGATCCTTCTTAGTGATTAGCTCACTGATTGAATCAATTAGTACAACAACTAGCTTTCTCAATTTACTATTGGAAAAGATATTCAAGCTTTCCTTGAATTTAGATAGGGTTACCTCTTCAATAACATCATTCTTCTAGACAACCTCATTATACTGTTGTTGAGGTTTGGGAACAAGTCTTGTGATTTCTCCAACCTTCACATCGATTGTAGGAATGTGAGAACCATCAAGAACAATATCTGAAGGCTCACTATCATGAGCCATCAGATAGTCATGCATGCGAGTATTCCACCAACAGTAGAACATGCCATTAAATAGAGGTGGCCTAATTGATGATTGACCTTCTTCTAGATCTAGTGGAGCTGCCATTCTCATATGAATCTCTCTTGGTGTTAACCTGATAGAGAGGTTAGGCTGTGATACCAATTGATAAAATGGATGTGTCCACTAATGGTCACTAGACCAAGTCCCTCAATAGAATAATAGTGTAGAAAATAAATAACTTAAAGTAAATCAAACACAGGGAACTTTACGTGGAAACTCCCTTGTTTAAGGGAGGAGAAAACCACGACCTATACTCACAGGATTTCAACTCAAACTCCATTTCACTTAAAACGGAGCAAAGCATCATATTACAAACTCTTATAACCTAGGAATTAAACTCTTAATCTCTTTCCCCTTACTGTAACAACTCTACTACAAAGGAAACTACGCAATAACTCTATTTCCCACTAAACCATAACTCTAGTTGATCTAGACTTCAAGAACCCAACAAGGCTAACCAACTACAGATCTCAAAGATAAGAGAAGAAACAAGAAGCGAATCTACTACACCCACACATCAACTAACTTAGTTGACACTCTTAGGCAACTCTACCCAAGAGAAGATCAAATCAATGATGTAAAGAGGCTTATGACTAAAACATAGATGATTCGACTAACTAACTCTAGTTAATCCAACTCAAACTAAAGACTTAGACAACCAACTAAACTACTATCCTTTATAACTTAGGAGTAGATTTACAATAAAAGAACACAAGACACAAAGCTCAAAATACAACAAACGACGCTTCAGCACTCCATCAGGTCCCTTGTTGAGTATGAGCAGTGCTCTTCCTTGAAGATGACTCTTTCTTTGTGAGCTTATGAATTTTCAGAATTCAAAAGTTTATTTTCCAAAACTTGAGTTATGTCATTGGAGGAAAAGACTAATATAGAATGGACACAAACCCTTGGAGTAAAGCCATTGGCTGGAAATCTGCTGCTCTACAAAGACGTGCACCAACCACAATATATTTGACAACTTTTAGATAATTATCTTTTGTCATTTTTATGTACGGAGTCTTTCCTCAACCAGGTCCCTTGTTAGAATCCGAAGTTTATTAAATCATCAAAACTTCTGATCAGCTCCAAAATAACTTTAGTTAATTTCAAATGGTTGATGTGAACAAATAACAAATGTGGATCAAAGTATCACCGACTAACTTGGAATCTATCCAAGGACAACCGTCTGAAACTCATGGCACTGCTATCTCCAACAAATCTAAAAGATTAAAATAAAATTTTGGAAATAGATTTTTTTTTAAAAATAATTAATGGAAATTTGGAACAAACAAAGAGACAAGAACCCTGTCATAAGCAAAGATTGCCAAGAACTTCATGAGAAAATTGGTTTCTTGATTAATTAAAAAGAATATATTCTTCTTGAGAATCATTTTCATCAAAAGGAGAATTTACTTTACTAACTTATGTGCAGAAGTTATTTACTATTTTTTTTGCAATTATCTTATATTGTAATAACTTCAGATTATTTGCTCTAATAAATACTTATTTTATTACTACTTTCTTACAATTCCAAAATTCATCAACACACTCTTCAATTTGTTAATATTATTATTGGTCATTAATATATTTTTTCCTATTTTCCACTCACTGGCCAAATTTCGGATAACATTTTCAAAATAATACTATATTTTTAAATTTTAAAAAAATTATAGAAAATAACTTTCATCATATCAAGATTATAGTACATATAATTAAATGAACAAAAAATGACTACTGAATACGGATTTTTATTGCTGGGACTTTTAAACTAGCTATTAACTAATAAATATTTTTTAATTTCTCTAATCTCATTGTTTATCGTATGCCATTGTTTTATTATTTATGTAAAGAGAAAATTACAAATAAATAAGTGAAAATAAATAGAATGTCAGGCATTGTTTCTCTAATCTCATTGTTTATCGTATTGTTTTTTCCACTCACGATTGTCGTATACAAAAATCAGATGGAACTGTTTTGTCCTTTGATAGAAATCTCAAATTTAATATTGAATATAAAGAAAATTCTATTAGGAGTGTCACACTTAAATTAAATTAATATACAATACACAATTCGATTTTTGAGCAAATAAGACACTAGGTGAGAAAGGAAAAATAAATTATGATATATATATACTAAAAGAGTCAGTGATGCTAGCTGTTACGAAAACACAAGGCTGCTAATATACATTCTTCCAAAAACTCTAGAAAGTACAAACCCACTCCACCTGCTCTTTCTAAAAAGAATTTCTCTCTCTTGCATGAATGAAAATGATGAAAGAGCAAAACCAGAAATCATGTTGATCAGAGATCAGTTATTTTAGAACACAGAGAGGAAGAATTTTTTATTTTTTTTTAAAATGCAGTTAATGTCACTTTTGAGGTCATCTCCAAGGAGCAGCTCCAATTACAGTCGGCACTTTGATATACCGGAGACAGAAACATCGGAGCATGTTGGTGGTGCAATGTTGCCTATTTTTCTCAACAATTTACAGAATACTAACAATTATGAGAGAGACTTGGTTGAGGTGACGCTACAGCTCGATAACAATTCCTTTGTTTTGTGTAGCGTAAAACCAAGTCCAGATCACAAAATCCAAATTGAAGAAGAAAATTCTCCCAGGAAATTCTCGTATTGGTTAAGATCACCGGAAAAGGATGATCAAAATCAGACGAGGGAGATGAAATTGAAAGTGGTGAGGAATAAATCGAGCACTGAGCGAGCTCTTGGAGGATTGAGATTCATAAGTAAAACGAGTGGAGAATGTGATAGTAATAATGATATTTGGGGAAAAGTTGAGAATCGGTTCAACGCTTTGGCCAAGGATGGTTTGCTGACAAGAGAAGATTTTGGTGAATGCATTGGTACATTACTTTCAAGTCGTTTCAGCTAACTGCCTTCTTTTCAACCACTCTGTTAAAAAATACACTAAATAGTATTTACGTTTTATAATCATGTATATGATATAGTTTTTTAATTACACGTGACATGGTGTAGGAATGGGGGATTCAAAAGAGTTTGCGGTGGGAGTTTTTGATGCATTAGTGCGAAGAAGGAGACAAAAGATGGCAAGGATTAGCAAAGCAGAGCTTCACGATTTCTGGTTGCAGATTTCTGACCAAAGTTTTCACGCCAGGCTTGAGATTTTCTTTGACATGTTTGTCTCTCTCTCTCTTCTATGCTTTTTCTGGTTTCCATTGTCTTCTTCTTCCCCAGTTTCAAAGTAAATATTAATGCTGCTAACACGAAAGCTTTATGTCCTCTTATGTTAAATAAAATTGGATTCGCTTCTTTTTACATTGAATTCTAATTTATCTCTATTATAGATACACTGATAATGACTGACCATCTTCTGTATTGGGAAGACGTGGCGGATTTGCCTAAAATCTTACCTCCACCAAATTTATGTACTAACTATTTATTCATTTCATCCAAAAACACTTGCTATAAAAATGGAAAAATAAGAATCCCAAAAGTATATAATGTAGCGAAAATAATTATTTGGTTAATAGTTTGATCTAAAAATGTGTTGTTATCAATAGTTTGATCTGAAAATATTTATATAGTCAATAATTTAGTTTTAAAATATCCATATAATTACATAATTGGTTAAAAATGTCTTTTTTTCTAATAAATATATATATATTTTTTTAAAACACATTTTTTTGGTAGAATTTTAAACACATTTGATTCCTAATAAGAGCACAGCTATTTTAAAAAACACCTATTAAAATCACTTTAACGAATAAATAATCTTTTTCAATTGCATATAATTCCAAGACACTGGCCTTTTTTTTCTGTTTTCCTCTGTGTCTTTCATATTACAAATTTGACTTGAATTACACGCTTACCTGTTGCTCCCTAGTCCCTCCCAATATTAATTACTATTGTGTCTTTCATGTTACAAGTCAGACTTGATATACACGTTTACCTATTACTAACTAATTTGGTGCAAAATGATTATACACACAAGTTTAATCTATAAAAGTAAAGCTGGAATTTAAGATCATAATATATATATATAGAATATCCAACAGTGTATATATATATATATATATATATATATATATATTGCCTTGATTAAACGTTGATGTAGCGTTTTCACCGACTTGCCTCATTTCCAAGTCAATAACACACTCTTTACATCTATTCTAGGCACTTCCCTGAGTTCGTAACTATTCATTGTTACTGTTTGTTATGGGATACCATTCGCTTTTCAAAATTTAAATTATAGTAATATTTTAAAATGTATTTTTTTTATCATATTGACAAAAGGAAATTTGTAATCCTTAATATTTTTCATATAGTTTTAATAAATCTAACTTTAACTATATGAGTTGATCTAATTAATTTTAACTTAAAAAAATTAATCTTAATCTCATAAAACAAAAAGTAGTATATAAATTGAGATGGTGGAGTATTTAATTTTTAATTGATGACGATGTAAATATGCATATTTTGATTATAGGGCTGATAGCAATGGAGATGGAAGAATCACGAAAGAAGAAGTTCAAGAGGTAAGATTATCATTGGTTCAACTTTCTCAATCAAAACAAATAGGGTGAACTAATAAAACAAAAAAAACAAAAAAAAGAGTGGTTCAGTTTTGGTCAAATTGACTAATTTCCGTCTAGAATGGGGGCAACTTAAATAATTATTTTTTTAAAAAAACAACTTGTTCTTCAATCTTCTAATTATTGTGAAAGTTTGAAAAGTCTGAACAGCTACTAGTATTTCAGAAACAATTTAATTTGTATCCAAAGATATCACTTTAAAATAAAAATAAAAAAGCCTCTACAATCAAATTAGTACTATTAGGGGTTGTTTGGTGTAAAGGATAAGTACAAATAATCTCGGGATTAAATTATAGTATCACTTAATTTGTTGTTTGGTTGGTAAGTTTGGGATAACTTATCCCGGGATTAATAATTAGTACCGGGATAAGTTATCCCTCCCCATGGGTGGTGTAGTAATTTCGGGATAACTTATCCTGGGATAAAATAGGTAAATGACAAATATGTCCCTTTAAATCCTTTTTATACACCATTTTTCACATTTATGTATATTTACATTTTTTAATACCATGTATAATAATATTTACTACTCCTTATTTTTATGATAATTATACATATTTTTCTATTAAAAAATTACACTATATAAATATAATTTTTATTTATGAATTTATTTGACTAATTCTTATGTTTATTTTATTTTGATTTCTCATAAATTTTCTTCTCTTTAACAAACTTAAGAGGGAAGTTCTATTTTAAAGCTAAATAAGAAAAAAGTTATCTTTTTAAATACACATGGTACTTATCACGGGGATACATAAACAAAAATATTTAAGTTGAATAAAATAAAAGTTTTATTTTAAAAAATGAATAACTAAAGCTCGCAAAGAAAAAATTAAAAAGTTTAAATAAAGTGAAGGGTAATTTTGTAAACAAACAACTTGTTCTTAAAATTTATCAATATATAATATTTTAAATACAACAAACCAAACATTCAATAAGAATTAATCTCAGGACAACTTATCTCATCATAACTAATCTCAACATAACTTATCGCATCATAACTTATCCCATCATATCTCATATTCAAACCAAACGAATTGCATAAAGTAAGTATGAGTATAAAACTTGATAAAGAACGCAACCCACTGCTTCATCCATAACCAGAGATCTCGGGTTTGAGTCTTGGGTATGGAGAAATTCTTGGTTGTAGCACCACCCTTGAATGAGTCAGTGCAATTTGAATTTAGTTGGAGCTCTAATGTTGGCTCTGAAACCAAAAAAATGAAAACTTGATAAAGATGGTAGGTAACTTTAAAAATCATTAGATTGTGAGATAATTCGTAATTTTATTTATATGTTTTTGTTCCTTGACCAGTTGATAATGGTGAGTGCTTCAGCAAATAAGCTATCAAAATTGAAGGAAAATGCAGGAGAGTATGCGTGTTTGATAATGGAGGAATTAGATCCAGAAGATGTTGGTTACATTGAGGTATGTTCCTCTGGCTTGCAAAGTGTGTTAAAAATAGCAACACTAATATGTGCCTTTTCCTTCAGTTATGGCAGTTGGAAACACTTCTTCTACAAAGGGACAATTACATGAGCTACAGTAGGCCTTTAAGCACAACCAGTGTCGACTGGAGTCCAAACATAGGAACCAGCAACGCCAACAACATAGTAAAGAAAGCAAGTCGTGCCCTCAAATGCCTTGTCTTAGACAACTGGCATAGAGGCTCTATTATCTTGCTATGGTTTCTCACTATGATTGGACTTTTCACTTGGAAATTCATGCAGTATAGGCAAATGGAAGCATTTCAAGTAATGGGTTACTGTTTGGCTACAGCTAAAGGGGCTGCCGAGACACTCAAGTTTAACATGGCACTAATCCTTTTACCAGTTTGTCGAAACATGTTAACTAGGTTACGTTCAACAAGAGCCAGGATACTTATTCCATTTGATGACAATATCAATTTTCACAAGGTAAACACTCCATACCTCAATTTATCACTAGTATCATATATTCCTTAACTACGCCATTGACTTGCAGATTATTGCACATGCCATAGCTGTTGGCATAATACTTCATGCAACCAACCATTTAGCCTGTGATTTTCCCCATTTGGTTAACTCATCGCCAGAAAAATTTGCACTCGTAGCTTCTGATTTTGACAAGTTGAAGCCAAGCTACATAAGTCTTTTGACTGGTGTTGAGGGCATCACCGGTATTTCTATGGTAATTTTGATGACTATAGCCTTCATACTGGCAACACGACGCTTCAGGAGGAGCGTACTCAAGTTGCCACCCCCTCTGAACCTATTAACAGGCTTTAATGCTTTTTGGTATTCTCATCACCTTCTGGCATTGGTCTATATATTGCTACTACTACACGGAACATTCCTGTTCTTTGTCCACAAATGGTATCAGAAGACGGTAAGGACTATGAAGATAATTAGTACAAAGAAAGAAAGCATTAAATTGAAAAAAACATTTATCCAAGATTATATGCTAACAATGTATCACCAATAACTATTGCAGACATGGATGTATATCTCCATTCCGTTAATCCTGTACATTGCAGAGAGGACTTTGAGAACATGGCGATCAGAAGACTATGCTGTTAAGATCTTGAAGGTAAGTTGCCAATGAGGCCTTCATCTCTAGCAAGCTAAGGGCAAGAAACTGATTCATGTGGTTAAATAGATGGCATTTTCATCAATTACACTTGTATTCTCGGGACAGTACAAGAAACTAGCTCCTAAAATGAAACTGTAGAACCACCTAAGAATATAGGGAGAGGAAGATGAAGAACAAGATAGAGGAAAACAAATAAAGAATTGATTTTCGGACCTTACAGGTTTCTGTACTTCCAGGAGATGTCTTGAGTTTGATCATGTCAAAACCAGCTGGCTTCAAATACAAGAGCGGGCAGTATATATTCCTGCAGTGCCCAACAATATCCTCATTTGAATGGTAGGTATTGTTGTTTCACATGCAAGCTTATTATGTTCCGAACAGGCATTGAACATATATCTCAATATTTCTCCAGGCATCCATTTTCTATAACATCAGCACCAGGAGATGACTACCTCAGTGTTTATATCCGGATCGTAGGTGACTGGACAAAAGAACTTAAGATGGTATTCACAGAGATTCCAGTATGTGTAGTTGGTCGAGCAAAGTTCAAAGAACATGAAAATGTTGATCAAAGAGGGTAACTTTACTATTTCTGTCCAGTAATCAAACGTACATCGTGATTTCCTTTACAAGTTCTAAAAATGCTATCGACCATGCAGTTGTTTACCTCGATTGTTAGTTGATGGACCATATGGAGCACCAGCACAAGAGTATCAAAATTATGATGTCTTACTTCTTGTAGGGCTTGGTATTGGAGCTACACCTTTTATAAGTATCCTAAAGGATCTACTGAACAATACAAGAGCACATGAAAATGTGGTAAATCTTACTTCATCATAACTTCAAAGCAATAACGTTGTAAGGCTACAAGTAAATATTTTCCGTCCATGATTCTGTTTCAGGATTCGAATACTGAGACCAGCGCATCAGATGATAGCTGGACAAGTTTTGCTTCTTCAAGCTCAGCATCAAGTGTAAAAAAGAAATCACAAAGGACAAGCAGTGCACATTTTTATTGGGTTACCAGAGAACCTGGATCTTTAGAGTGGTTCAAAGGAGTGATGAATGAAGTTGCAGAGATGGATCACAAAGTAGTACATACATACTTCTTGCTACATGTCCTTAAAATGCTCCTAATTGGAATTCTACGTTAGTCGATTTCTGTTTTAATATTATTGCCATCAACTCAGTTATGTTCTGTATTCTGGTGATGGAACAGGGTCAGATAGAGATGCATAATTATCTTACGAGTGTTTATGAAGAAGGTGATGCCAGATCAACTCTCATCACCATGCTCCAGGCACTTAATCATGCAAAACATGGTGTTGACATCTTGTCTGGCACTAGGGTATGATCCATTACTAACCTCACATAGACCTTATCAAAGTGAAATCTTTTTAATTCTACCGACTTTAAAACTAACTCTACTGCAGGTGAGGACACATTTTGCAAGGCCCAAATGGACTGAAGTGTTCAAGAGAATAGCTTTGAAACATCCCTACTCTACAGTTGGTAAAGAATTTCTACAATCTCAATTATGATAATTTATTAAGCACCAGCAGTTCTGACAAGTGCTCCTTCCTACATGATTTTGCTAGTTAACTTAGACCTAATGCTTATTGATTAATTCAGCAAAAATGAGACATCCTCATTCTAATGATAATCATCACATAGTAGAAGCTAATAAAACAACAAATATCAAAGGTTAGAGAAAATAGTCAAATAATCCTCTAACCTATTATCGGATTTCCAATTACACACTTATATTTCAAAGGGGTCCTATTACTATCCTTGACTATTTTAAAGTAGATTTATTTCCTCCCTGGAACGTCATTATCAGACATGTGTCTTGTGGTGAAATACAAGCACTTGCCACGTGTATTTCACCATTTAATAATATATTTTTTTTAAAAAAATTCTCCTCTTTCCTCCTCCTTTCTTCCTCAATCATTTCTTCAACCCTAAACTATAATAAACACCATCTTTTACCTCAACAAATTTCTATATCTCTAACAATTTATAAGAACGAAAATTCTGGTAAGCTTTTCACCCACTCCGAATCTCTAGAGCCTAGAAGATAGTGGCCTTAATCAAATCTTTCATTCGACCAATTCAACAATCTTTTCATATTTTTTTTTACATTTCATTTGATTTTCTTCATTAGAAAATTCCAAATACACATTGAATGGGTCATGAACATTCGAGATCAAATTTAACCTCCGACTATTCCATCGTCGACTCAGATCCATTGTGGATGAGCAGACCAATTTGTAACACCAATTTGAGAAACATCTCTCTGTTCCCCATTCTTTCTCCCTCTAAAATGTTCATAATTAATTTATAATTTGAGTATTTGATTTTGATTCTTCATGGGTTTTAGGAGAACATGTAGGAACCTTCTTTAAAAAAGTAGAAAATAATGTTTTGTTTCACATTGACTTTGTTACTCTTGAGTCTATGACTTTAAAAAAAAAAATCGAGTAATGGGTATATTTTTTTTTTAGCAATAAATTTAACAATTTGATTTTTTTTTTTTTTTAAATACAATTACTTCACATTGACTTTGTTACTCTTGAGTCCATAACTTTAAAAAAAATCAAGTAATGGGTATATTTATATTTTTTTTAGCAATAAATTTAATTTGTTAGATATGTTCTAAATAAGTTTATTGAAAAATTATTTATTCATAAAATGCATTAATTGTTGATAATTTTTATACCAAACATCCATTGATGAAGCTTCACCAATGATACTAGTGAAGAAGTTCCAGTTGTATAGATAAATAAGAAGAAAGAAAGAGAAAGAAAAAAGAAAAGAGAAAAAAGGGGAAATTAAAAAAAAAAAAACAGGCAACTCACTCTATCAAAGAGAGTGAAATACACATTCTTTGCCAACTTAATACTTGAAGGGTTATTTATTTCATTTTAAAGTAGTTCAAGGGGTAATATAACTCCCGTGAATTGTTAGTGTATAGTTAAAAATTCGGTAATAGGTTGGGGTCATTTCGCCATTTTCTCTCAAAAGTTATATACAAGCATGAAGAAGAATCTAAAAAATGCAGCAATATTGCTATATCCAAAGAACAACATGGTCGTTGATTAGATAAAAACAGAGTGGACATAACTCTACAATTAGAAAGGACCTAAAGGCATAGATCAGTTATTACAGAAGTCATGAATTGTAAACTCTTCATAGTTCATGAAATATTCAAACAATTAGATCAACTAACACCAGAAAGTATTTATCTTATTGAAGCATTTACAAAGTAGAACATCCAACCGGGCTCTTCCCAATTAACATTGTATATTGAAAAAGAAAGAGACACTAAATATAACAGAAAAATTAGAAAGAAAAATGGGAAAAAGTAAAAGTACCTCCCTAGACTATGACCCAAATTCAGAGACACACTTTAACTAAACTAAAGACCTATTACCTCCAAACTCATTTTTTAAATAATTTTGTACACCTTTTTGACTTACGTGGCATCCAAATATATCTCATGCACCTCAACTGCGTGGAATCACAGGGTGTACCACATAAGCCAAACCGTGTACAATATTATATATAAAATGAGTTCAGGAGGTAATAGGACTTTAGTTTAGTTAAGGTGTGTCTCTGGGATTTCGGTTATAGTCTGGGGATACTTGTGAGCAGTGGCGGAGGGAAGAATTTTCATCAAGGGGGTTCAAAAAAAATTAATCACGTAAATAATATCCACAAATAAACAGGTCGGATTAAACGGATCGAATCAAGAAGAAAAGGGTTTTTTAATATTTGACTTTGTAATTAGCGGTTAAACTAATAATTCCTAAATTCCCAATCAACGTTTTAATTTTATGGAACTAAACATCGTTTTCTGATTGCATTATTATTTTAAAAAAAAAATTAAAATGTCTAAAATATAAGCTGATAAAAAAATGCCTTTGCCCGGATTCGAACACACGACCTCGCGTGCAATAGAGCAAATTCCTGAACCCCCAACGCCACTGAGCTACACCTTTGGTATATATTCAAGGGGTTCAATAGTAGATATATACACGTAAATTAATATTTTAATCTTTATATAAATAGTGTAATTTTTCGATGAAGGGGGTTTGAATGAACCTCCATGGTTCAACGTAAATCCGCCCCTGCTTGTGAGTTGTGCCTTCTCCCAAAGAAAAAACTGCAAAATGAAACTGGAGACTGACAAAATGATATACAGGAGTCTTCTACTGTGGGATGCCTGTCTTGGCAAAGGAGTTGAAGAAGCTATCACAAGACTTAACTTACAAGACATCCACACGTTTCGAGTTCCACAAGGAGTACTTCTGATATTACCAATTTTCATCAATAATATCCTAGTGATTTTTTCCCTTTATATTTTGTGATTATTATTTATGTGATGCATGTACATGTATATTTCAATTCAAAAATGTAAATGGATGTATCATAGAAGATACTATATATGCTGAAAGAGAGTTTTCTCACTAGAAAATTGTAAATGTTCATCAAAGCAATCATTTTACAGAAATACATAGGACATATTATTGTACCATAATGCACATCTTGTGTGTATCTTTTTTTTTTTGTTATGATGGTGTCCGGACCAGCATGCGCACTATGACTATTCACTAGCTACCTGTTACGGCCGCCCTACGTACCTCCCACCAACCTAGGAAGAAAGATTTAGGCAAATGAGAAGAAATCATTTGTTCCCTTTGCCCCAATTTATGTAACGAAATCACCTGTTTCATCGGTCCAAGTTTATGCAACACTCTTTCCTTTTAACTCCATCACAAAAAATCATGACCCATTTCTATGTTTATTACTCCCTCTAGTTCATATTAAGTGAATTGTTGAGACTTTGTTTTCATATTTATCCTTCATGTAATGAGGTTCTTAACTACTTTACATATTATAGTACAATAGTTTGGAAATAGCCAAAAGGGTTGTTGATACCCAATTTTGACCGACCAATAACCCCTTTGGAAGTGCTATTCGATTAAATACGTATTTTTAAAATATATTTCATGTTTAAGATTTTAATTAATTTTATCTAAATAAAAATATATGTATTTCCAAAAATTATTAAGTTATTATAATAGTTAAACTTGAAATAATTATTTTACTCAAATGTTTTAAAATTTAAGTGATTTTAATATTTTAATGGGTAAATGGTCAAATATGTCCCTAAACTATTCGAAAAGGTTTAGATATACCCTCCGTTTAAAGTTTGGCTCACTCATGATCTCGTTGTCCAACTTTTGGTCTAAATATGCCGTTATGGGCGTTAGTTGGCTTGCTGGACATATCCAGCTCATTTTTCATTTCTTTAAATGCCACATGGAATTGCCATGTCATTTTGACTTTACCACATGACATTTATATGAAAATGGAAAGGGATCAATTATGCCCCTAAAAAATTCGAGCCCATAAACACCTAATCCGACCCATAAATCAACCCCCTTTTTAAATAAACTACCCGACCTGTTTTCAACAATTTTGTTTAAATTTTATTTTTTTCGGTAAATCCTGAAAATGAGTAATTGATTAATAAAAAATATGAAAATATATAAAATTAACGCCAAAAAATCACAAACAAATATAGTAACCTTAAATTAAAAAATTTGAACAATTTTTTTAAAATTTTTATTCTTTCCGGCAAATTTTGAAAATGAGTAATTTATTAAAAATTTAAAAAAATTGTTGAAATTTTTGAATTTAAGGTTACTATATTTATTTGTGGTTTTTGGGGTTAATTTTATATTTTTTTTCATATTTTTTATTAATCAATTACTCATTTTTGGGATTTACCGAAAAAAATTAAAATTTCAAAAAAATTGTTGAAATTGTTGAATTTAAGGTTACAATATTTATTTGTGAATTTTTGGCATTAATTTTATATTTCTTTTTCATATTTTTCCTATTTTTTATTAATCAATTACTAATTTTTGGGATTTACCGAAAAAAATAAAAATTTAAACAAAATTGTTGAAAATGGGTCGGGTAGTTTATTTAAAAGGGGGGGGGGGTTGATTTATGGGTCGGATTAGGTGTTTATGGGTTCGAATTTTTTAGGGGTATAATTGATCCCTTTCCATTTTCATATAAATGTCATGTGGTAAAGTCAAAATGACATGGCAATTCCATGTGGCATTTAAAGAATGAAAAATGAGCTGGATATGTCCAGCATGCCAACTAACTCCCATAAGGGCATATTTAAACCAAAAGTTGGATGGCGAGGGCATGAGTAAGCCCAACTTTAAACGGAGGGTATATCTAGACCTTTTCGAATAGTTTAGGGGCATTTTTGACACTTTACCCTCTTTTAATATAGGTAGTATTTTAATTGGATAGCATTTCCTTAAATTTCCTCTAAATTATTTAAATTTTAGCCTATTATGTTCTAATTCCTTTCAATTCTAGCCACTCCAATTCCAATTTATTTCAATTGTAGCCATTATTAATTTCAATTGTAGCCAACCCCATCTGTTAATCCTGACCGTCGATCTCATTTCTTTTAATCTTAACCTCTCATCTCAATCTAAATCAACGGACCGGTTCTATCAAGCTTTTATTTCCAAAAAAAGGACCAAAACCTTACATTTTTTTCCATTCATTCTCCCTCTCTTCTCCAAAGCGTCGCTCCTCCTCTCTCTTCTTCCTCAGATCGCCGCCTCCGCAAGAACCGGCAAGCCACTAAGGAAATCAGCCGCCTCTCTCTCTCTCTCAATTCCACCAGCTATGGCAAACCTCCGGCGTGAACCGCCGGCAGTAACCAGCAGCCAGGTGCGCACTACAACAAATGTGATATATAACTACGAAATTATTAGCTACGATATCAAATTTGTCACTAATTATTCGCTTTTAGTGACAAAATTTACTTTTCGTGCTTAAATATATGAGACACATACATTTAGTGACGAAACAAAAAAATCCGTAGCAAAGTTTCGTCTACTATAGTTTACCACCAAAAAATTAATTGGCGCCATTTGTTAAGTAGTGTTAGTCACGAATTTAAAGTTATCGGTGACACATTATTTCATCACTAATAATGTATCTAATTCATGACAAATTACTTTTTGTCTTAAAATTTATTGATTTTTTTACCCAAAAAAATTTCATCCAAAAAAATATGTTGTTACAATATCGACAAATTTGAATTCGTAGTTAAATATTATAAGTTTTAGCTATAAGAATTTAGCTTTAATTATGATATTTATTTTCGTCACTAATAGTATAAATAATTGGTGACAAGGATTTTATTGTCTCTAAACAATCTGTGATTTAGTGACAACAAAAAAATTGTCACAAAATATGTAATGTGTTAAATAACGACGACTTAAAATTTGTAGTGAATAATTCAACTATTTGCTACAAAAAAAATTCATAGCTATTGTGGAATGACCCCTACCTATATGACCCCTATATGAATGTGTGATCATATACATGTTAGGAGTACCTATTCAATGTTGAATGTGTCCTTGTCTCCTATGATGAAGTGTGGGTGTGTGGTCTAGAATCACTAAAGGCTTTATATGTGAATTGCTTATGATTTGGGGACATTGTAAATGTGTTGTGATCCCTTGAAGGGAAGTGCACTCAATATCAATGTTGATGCTATTATGTCACTATGAAGACCAATATGCGCGCACACACACTCTACATGTATGGCTATAAATATGATGTCTTATGGTGTCTATTGAAAGGTTAACTCTTATATGCACCCTTACATCTTATTATGCATGCAAAGTGTATGATTAGCAAGGTATGAATATGTGTTGTATAAAAGTGTTTATGTGAAAGGCTTTCTCACATATGTACACACACATGAATGAATGAATAAGGTTTATTATATTCTAGTGAAAGTGAGTCTCTTGAATGGTTTCCTCAATTGTACTCTAAACTAGACTATGTTATGAATATGGTATGACTATGTGAAAGGTCATTCTCACATAATGTAGGTTCTATGATGAAAGGTCATTCTCATTTTAGAAACCTTTGAGCTATATGATATGATGGATTAAGTCCCTAAAGCCTATTTTATGAACTAATGTTAAATAAAGACTTAAAGATGTTTAAAAAGGGAGTTGGTGCTTAGCACCGAGTGAACATGAAAAATGAGAGTGGGGGCTTCACGTTTAGCAAGTACGACTTCCCACAAGAGAACCTTCACGTTTAGCAAGTCCGGGTTCCCAACATAGATATTGTCTCATGAGATGGAAACCTCCACACCTAGTAAGTCAAGGTTTCTAGTAGCAATCTCCTTGTTCCATAACTATGTTCCCCCGTAGGTATTAGCTTAGTGGATCCACTAGATAGCTATTATGTATGTAGGTCCTACTTTGGCAAGTAGTACCCTCTCTTTTCGGTGTGGGAGTAGAACATCGGATTCCATGTAGCTCACATGGTCTATGTCGGTTATGGCAATGTCTCCCAAAAGTTAAGAAATGAACTAAGATAAGAATATGAACCTAGTCATGTTTTTTGAAGAGTTACTTAGTGTAGGTAGGACTATGGACCCTACTTATGCATTGCACAAGTGGACTCCAAGGGAGGTTATGATTAGGCTCTTTATGTAATGAAGACTATGCTATATATATGTTAATATAAAAGCATGTTAAGGTTGACTTCAGGTATGTCAAGACATGAAGTATGATTATGCATGTGAATTACACTTATGACTTCATAATGGGTTTCCTTAGTATATGTGGGGGTATGGGACTCCATGTGTATATTGCACAAGTGATCATGTCAAGGGGTTGTGAGGGTGGTTTACATATGATATGAACTAAATGGGTTATGACTAATGATGTAGTAAATGAATGAGTCCTTATATGATGTTATGAAGTATGTTGGTCTTATGTCTAATGTTAAAAGAAGATGTTATGACTTGTTCAATATGACGTGCCTAGTCTATGGTGAGTTCCTAGGAACACTTGGTGGGAGTAGTATTATGGGATGCTACTTGCACATTGCACTAGTGTGACTTGGGGGTTGTCTTAGGTGATGGTTCTTATGTGAAGACTATGTCTTATCGTGTGCTTATGACTCTATGAATATATGTGGTTGGGTTGATGAAGGCTATATGTAAGTTCACCCTTGGTAACCTTAAGGTGACACATTGCACCAAGTATTCCCTAAGGGTTGCTTGATGAAAGGAGTTAAGATAAAGAGGAAGGTAATGTATTGTATGCATTGAATGTGCCTAAAATGTTATAAGTGGCTCTATGTGCAATTATGAATGGTTTCCATGTGTATGATGATGTATGTGGTTTATATTGTGCCTATTCTACTAAATGTTATTGAAGTTTCTCTAAAAAGGCATGATGAATGGTTTCCAACTAAATGTCCTTTTAAAAGCATGTTTTTGCATGGTTATCATACTTAGTGCATTCTTGTACTAAAACCATTCTTCTTCATCTTTTTACACCAAGTGTAGGTGGTGGTGGCTAAAGGGCCTTTCCTAAAAGTGATGAGCTTGGCTTACTATTCCCAAGTTCGGGTGTGTCCTTAAAGATTCAAGGACCTTTATGTCAAAGAGTTTACTTAAGTTCTATGTACTAGATAGTAGTTTCTTTTGTATTGTAAGGGTTGTGTCCCTCTTGTGTTGTAGTCATGTTTTAAGATGGCTACCTTGAGACCTAGTACTCCGATTTTGTATTAAAGGTTTAAATGAGGTGACTTTTAAGTCGTGTTATATTGTGAAAAAGTTTTAAATTTTCCGCTATGTTTCTATGATAAATGTTATGACAAATGCTAAGGGCTTGTATTAGACCTTCGAGAGGTCGAATACGCCGGTAATGGCTATGGGGTGCTCTCGGGTCGTTACAAAAGGAAATTGGGATGACCATTTGCCTTTGATTTAATTTGCCTATTATAATTGCTACCATTCTAGTATTGGTATGACTCCGTTTGAGGCTCTTTATGGTAGGAGCTGTAGATCTCCTATAGGTTGGTTCGAGGTGGGTGAAGTTTCCTTGGTAGGACCCGAGTTAGTTCATGAGGCTATAGAGAGGTTCGACTCATTACAAAGATGTTGAGAATAGCCCAAAGTTGACAAAAGTCTTATGCCGATGTTAGAAGGAGAGACCTTGAATTTAATGTGCTTGATTTGGGTTTACTTAAAAATCTCACCCATGAAGGGAATAATGAGGTTTGGTAAGAAAGGGTAACTTAGTCCCCATTTTGTGGACCCATATCAAATTTTGAGACGTGTTGGTAAGGTTGCCTATGACCTTGATTTACCAAATGAGTTAACGTCGGTTCATCTGATTTTCCATGTACCTATGTTAAAGAAGTGTGTTGGAGATCCGACCTCTATAGTCCCCACAGAAGGTTTGGGAGTGAAAGAGAACCTTTCTTATGAAGATGTTTCGGTTGATATCTTAGACTAGCAAGTTAAGCAATTGAGGAACAAAGAGGTTGCTTCCGTAAAAGTGTTATGGAGGAACCATCTAGTTGAGGGTGCTACTTGGGAGGCAGAGGCTGATATGATGTCCCGGTATTCTCATCTTTTTCGTCTTACTCTAGCTTGAGGTAATGAGTTCCTCTTGGTTTGCCTTATGTTTGAAGTCTTGTGTGTTATGTGTTTCCATGATTTCCTTAAAATGCATGTTCATGAAAAAGCTTAAGTTTTTAAAGAAAATGACATATATGATTTATTTTCCTCATGTTGTTGTGCATTGAGTATGATTTGCCTATAGACTTTATGAGTTGAATTGTTGAACATGCCTTAGCTTGGAGTGGAGATTTCCCACTTCAATATGTGCTTAGAGTATAGATTGCATATAGGCTCCATGAGATTATGTTGAGCATGCTTTTAGCTTGGAGATGATCATTCCTCCTTAAACATGATGTAAAGTTGAAATTTCATGCATATTGGGTTGCTAGATGTGGTTCCTACTTCCTTATGGTGCACTGAGTATGTTTAGCTTGGAGTTGATATTTCTTCCTTGGTTGTGTGCACATCTTTTCTTCCGAAAGGTGTCTAGAATAGCATTCGAGGACGAATGTTCCCAAGGGGGAGATAATGTAACACCATGGATTCGAAATAAGGTAAAACAACAATTTTAAGAAAACTGCAGGTGCCATCCACGAGAGGCCAACCACGACTCGTGGATTGAACCACGGACTGTAGGTAGGGTCCGTGGTTGGTCACCCTAACCTAGGCATAGACCCCAGAACCACGGCATGACCAACGAATTGTTGGGCAGACCACGGTCTGTTGTCCAGGGGTCCTTAGGTTGGCCAAAATCTCTGAAGTTATCGACGCTTGACCAGGACGGACCGTAGGTCGGTCGACGGTCCATCGGTCAGGGGTCCATAGGTCATGAGCTGGCAATTATTTTAGGGGCACATGAGTCTTTTTCCGGTTTTAATTAAATTAAAGTTGTGTCGTTTTATCCAAGCCTAGGACACCTATTTAAGTTTTTTTAACCCCCAAAATCTCCCATTCAAGTCATTACTTCAAAACCCAAAGAAATACCAAGTTTTTCCTCTCAAATATTCTATCTCTAGAGAGTGGAAGAAGAAGGAAGAGTTGAAGCTAGGGTAAAGTTGAAGTATCCAATCTTCAAGTTTTTGTGGGCTTTGTGATTAAGGTATGATGGCTTATCATCCATGAATTCCTTTCATCCATGGAGTCCCTTAAGATTCCCCAATTGAGAAGTCTAAATCCCCCAATTTGAGTTAGGATTTCTTCCAATGTTGTGGGTTATGATGAATGTTGATCCAAATGATTGGATTATGATTGTATATGATTGAATTGATAGGATTACATGTTTTAGGATGAAATTACATGTATCCATGCCTATTACTTGTCTAGAAAGATGATGTTGATGTAATTGGGCTTGATGCCATGAAGGGAAACTTTGTGGGTTTAGATATCTCCTTATAAGATTGATGATTTGTGATTAGAATTGCTCGAGATTGAAGGATAGATGATGATCATGAGATATAATGCTTTGAGAGTAAAGCTTATACTATAAATTGTTAATTGTTATTATTGTGGAAGGGTGTCACGACTCACGACCCAGCCTGTCGTGATTGGTACCCACACAAACTCTCTAGTGGGAGAACCACTACTTCAACCCAACTAAGTAAATTTTAAGAAACTAAGAATTTAAAGATGCAAAATCAGGTTTAAATGACTAAATAAAATACGGAGTTCCCATAAACTCCTAAGGTCTAACCAAAAACTATTTATGAAATTCACCCCTAGAACTGAAAGTTATTGTATCAAAACTCTATTAAACCAATAAGTCTATAAAAAAAGGGGTGCAACCCCGAAAGGTAAACCTAACAGCCTAAACAATAGTCTGAGTCTGAAAAGAGTGGACTAAACAAAAGAATGATAGATGGCAGCCTGAAAGAACTGGCTCACCTTTCAATTCGGTCGCGATCAATAATCTTCTAACTAAGGTCTGCCCGTAGCCGCCTGAAGATGCCCTGTACTCAACGAAGAAAGACCAAGTGTAGTATCAGTAGACAAAAACACGATGTACTGGTAGGTTCACACGGCTACTCCAGTAAGCACAATATACACAAGCAATTACAACACAGTAAGCACACATATACATAATACATAGATCAGTTATGATTTTAGGAGAAACATACAATTCCCCAATATCTATGCCAGGCAAAAAAGAACGTAATAATCACAAGTGGTTCTCTCATGGAACCAACACCCAAATTGCTAGTGTATCGGAACGTGACAGCCGATCCAATATACATGTGTCGGAACATGACATCCGGTACAATATATGTGTCAGAACGTGACACTTGATCCAATATATTTGTTGGAATGTGACACCTGATCTAGCCAGCACTAGCACAGTCACAAACACATCCATAATGAACAATACTCATATTCATACAATCAAGTAACAGGTTCACGACATGCATTGTTCAGACATAATCTTTTAATTAGATTTGAATCATAATTCCCTATTCACATACATGCATCCATACAACAAAGCAACTATCCAACATATATCACAAAATAAGAAATAAAACCATCACCTACCTCGAAACCAAGCCTAAATACTCCTAAGACACTTGAGCCTTCCCTTTCCGAAGTCTTTCAGCTTGTTCTTGGTCTATAAACAAGTAATTAATGCAAGGGTCAATAAACAAGGTCTAATTTACCCAGATTATAACACACATATTAATCCAATACCAAACCCATGATACTAATGTTCAACTAGGGCTTTTCCCACCATTAACTTTAGGCAAAAACCCTCCCTCAACGATAATTACCCTAGATTCTAAGTTATAGGAATCGAAATACGGGTTAGTGGAGTAATTAACTTACTTTTAGCGCTAGAAATTGTGGAAAACTGTCAAGATTCTCCCTAGGTCATCCCTTAGCTCTTAAGAATGACGTTTTGTAGAAAATAAGAAAATTGGGGTTTTCTTCGACTTAAATCATGACTGACCCACCACGGTGGACCCCATCCCGCTACAGCAGCCCCGCCCTGCGGGATTAATCCTGCCCTAGTGACTTACATGTAGATAGAAGCTAGAACTTTGAATTCCAAGCTCCCATTTAACAATAACCTTTAAACCGAGATGTTCTAAAACTACCCTTTCACGCCAAGATCCATTTCGGTAGTTCTAATCACTCGAATTTTATTTTGTAAAGTCGTACAGGCTCCTTAACATCTTATCTATCCACTCATGTGATCAAATTCATAATTAGGTCACCCGTTCATTACCATATTTCTCTAGACCTCACCTGACTCAGATATCGTCTAAGTTTGGCCTAGGCTAGAAATTTTCAAGTTACTACTCAGAAGTATTCTTGCCCAAAATCCTTCCCAATCGGCTTTTCCATATTGCCGGAAACAGGTCGTTATAAAGGGATACTTCCCACATGAATTAATTAAGAATTAATGTATGAATGTTAAGGGATTGGTCACGTAAAATGAATCTAGACTAAAAGTCTAAGTAATTGATGAGGCTAGAGGTGACTAAACTTGACCTCCATATGAGAAGAATATTAGGTGATTTCCCATACTCCTTCGAATTGAACAAGAGGAGACTCCCCAGATTCCTATTATGATGATTTGACATGGAGGCTAGTACCCATGATCCTTATAAAAATGACGTGGAGGCAAGTACCCATGTCATGTGATGTTGGTCATGGAGGCTAGTACCCATGATTCTAAACTATGTAAGGCAAGAGGCGAATACCAATTAGCCTTTGTAAGATAGGCAAAGAGGTGAATCCCCATGTCTTTAAAAGTAAGCATGAACAACATGAATTATGTTATGCAGAATGAATAGCTTGGATTGTTTCTTGAGTTGCCTTCTAAGATGTAAGTATGACTAGAGGCGGATGACCCAGGTCTTGACTAAGGACAAGTTGAGGTTACTTAAGGAAGTATTCCTCCTTGTTTATCATGTTTTATATGAATTGATTATGCTTATGGCATATGTCTTATAGTGACTAATGCTTATGGTATGCCTATGTTGATGTTTATGCAAGCTATCTTATTTAGTACATCTTTATACTAATGCATACTCTTGCCTATATTTCTTATCCAAATGTAGGGTCTGGCGATATCAACTCTCACCGTCGTGGCTAGGATCATAGTCGATCAAGGATTGAAGATTTGGTGAGTCCTCATAGCATTCGAGGATTGACCACCATTTCCTTATGTCATTCATTTTCTGGTTGAACTATTGTATGGGTTGTGTCCCAAAGTTACTAGTGTTTTAGATGGTTTGATAAAAGTGTATTATACTTTTGCTCATTTTATACAGACTTTGACTATTTTAAAAATGTTTTAAATTTCCACACCATTTTCTATTACTTTAGGTTATGATATGCTAAGTAGCTTGTATGAGGCATCTGAGTGTCTTGTATGCCTTGTTACACCTAGGGGGGTACCCTTGGGTCGTGACAACTAATACCTCAAAATGGAAGGTATTAGTAATACATCCTATAAGACCATGTAGGATGTATAGCTAATCCATGAATTAGTTATAAATAGGTTCAAATTTGTACCAAACATCGTACTAAATAATAAAATACGTAATAGATGGACTATTTCTTTTAATGCGGCCTACCAAACGACCACTTAGGGATTTAGAGCGATGTTTCAAGAGGAGAAAAAGGGCTAAGTTCAAGCGTTCTTCAAGATTTGTGGAATTCACCAAGAACATCGTTCTTTCCAGGTATGTGAGATTTCTCATAGTGATGGACTTATTTGTCCTCACGTCAAACATGTAATTCTTCCATTAATTCATTGATGAAATTGTTTATGTAAAGATTCTTAATTAGTTCCTGAGTTTTAGCTTCACTCTTTAACAATGGAGGTTTTAAGTTCTTGAGGTGAGGGTCTTGAGAATGATAGTTTTCCTTGATAGAATTTGGGTGGAATTTCAATGAATTCGCGTTGGGTTTGTGAATCAAAGAGATCTTAGAAGAAACTAATCAATTCAAGATGAGTTAGGACCCGAAATTGAGCAAGAAAAATTGTCAGATTTCTGGGTTTGGGGTGGGTAAATGTTCCACCAAAGCACAACGAGGGCCGGTGCCTTACGCCTGCAGTTTGCCCCAAAGAAGCCCCAACGCTTTTGGGGTTGGCGCGACACGCCACTGATATGCCAGGGACGTTAAGCCCTTTTTCTTCTTTGTTCTTCGTTTAGTATGTGTTCTTTCAAATTGTTTCTTCACTCTCTTCTTGATTTTGACTATTAAAGTCTTCATTAATCCTTGAGAGATCCTACAAATCCTAATCATATCTCTTAATTTATATTTCAAATTAAGGAAAAGTTAAGTGGAAAGTTCAACAGGTCCTTTTGAGTCAAATTAGAGATTTCTTTTGAAACTCATTATATTTTTGAACTGGGTCTTGAGGAAGTGAGTATGGGAATGAGAATGAGAATGAGAAGAGCTTTTATAGAGTTGATTTAGAGTTCTTAAGTTCCTAATCCTTGTTGAAATCCTATTTCTAAGTTTTTAGTTTTCTATAGGTTATGTATTGAGGTTCTTGAGTTTATTTGTTCATGTCTATATTCTAGCATGAACCCTATAAATTGAGTATTCTTGGGATAAATAGTATCATTGAGTTCTGAGTTCTGATTTCTTGAGTTTTGAGTGTTGAGTTCTTATCATTGAAATCCTTGAATTTGTTCATTCATGTATATATTTTAGCATGAACTCTCTTTTGAGTGAAAAACCTTGAGAATTTTTTAAAAGCCAATATTTGGGTTTTAAATTGGGTTTAAGGAAATTTTAAAGAGTCATTTTGAGTAAAGTTTAAGGAAACTAAGTATTCCTAAATATATCAATTTTACATTGAGAAAAGAGATACTTTGATTTCTAAAGAGATTTTATGAGTTCAAAGATATTTTAGAGTAGTTACCTCTTTAAGAGGATAGCTTGAGCAATTATCTCAAACCAGAGAAAGAGTATGTTTTAATACATTTGAAGATGAGTATATATTAGTGGGAGTAGTATTGAGCATTGATATGGAAATGAGTTCAGACAACTAACATTCCTCATAAACCATATAGCCAACATGGCTAAATGATCATTCTTTTTAGATGAATCCTTAGTGCCTTCAAGCGTAGCTTAGTGGATCCACTTAGTTGAGGTGTTTTGTATCCCGACAAGGTATAGGACAGTTCAGGCAGTGTGGGCGACAAGTTGTATCATCACATAGCTCATAGTGATGGCTGTTTGTCAGAGAATCCCCCAAATAAGAGAAAAAATTATGTTATTGTATTTTTTACATTTTGAGTTGATATCTACTGTTTTGAGTTTATTATATTTTTTATATACATCCTTAAGTTAGTATCTGTTTATTATGAAAACTTAAACATTTTATCTTTCGATATTTCTTTTATATTGGAGTTAAGTTAAGGTGACTATTGTTTTCCCATGTTATCAGTTGAGTTAGCTATGTTTCAGTTTCCCCTTACATGCTCGTACATTCAATATACTGACATCGTTCGACCTTTATTTTATAATGATGCAGATACAGGTGTTCAGGATCATCAACATGCTCTTCGTTGAGATCATTTGACATTCCAGTTATCTTTGGGGAGCCTTCTTATATTTAGGAGGACTTAACCTTTACCTTATACTTAGTAGTCTTGGGATGTCGCAGGTCTTGTCTCGATATCTTTCTATAATAGTAAAGGCTTCATAGATATATATTGTTGAGGAGTCTATTAGTATTTACCTTGTTTTAAGTTATTTTACAAACTATAAGTATTTCTATTGAGTATTTTCTAAGCTTTATGAGATGAGTATTTGAGATTAATAAATTAAATTTAGTTTTAAGCCTTTTATTGCTGGAGTTGGTTTTCCACTTGTAGTAAGTTGGGATGAGGGTTCTCTTGGGGACCAACAATGGTTCTAGCGTACCGGCCACGTCCAGGGTGTAGGCTCAGGTTGTGAAAAACTTTGTATCAGTGCCCAAAGTTCAAGTGTGTTAGGGTTTCTATGATGCCTTGTCAATAGGATATTATTTATTGTTGTGAAGGACCCACTTCTATAAATTAGGCACTACAAACTTTTAAGAAGAGTTTCCTTCATTCACACTTTAAATCGTCCAGTAGAACTGTGTCATAAGGAGCTTATTAGAACTCATGCATTTCTCATATCCATCTGACTACCCCTCATACTCAAGGTAGTTGAAAACCAAATCTTGGATCCTTATCAAGGAGTTACTCTCAGCAAAAATCTTAAGAAAGTCATGAGACTATAAAGGGGCTTATGAGAAGCCCTTGAGTGAGCTTAAGTGTTGAGATTCGAGAGAATGCACTCTTATCCATATGAATCATGCGTTCAAGTTAAAAGCCAGATGAACTCCCAGACTCTCTTCTCTAAACTTTGTTCAGATGAGACCCTTATGAGATGAGTGTGTTCTAGAATGTTTGGGTATTAATTTCACCCAAAATATAGTATAAGTTATGATGTCATGAGCCCTTGATAATAGTAGTGTCTAGAGTTAGAAGAATGGATTTAGCGGTATAGAAATCTAAGGAAAAGAGATAGTGATGAAGTAATTTAGGTTGTTATAGTGATATACTCAATAGGTCATTAATGAGGAGTTTTGCATTGTGGATGGACTAAGAAGTAATGAATGTTGTGTATATTTTGTTATAGAAGGTAGAGGAATAATTACTAGTAACGATGTATAGTAAGTGGGTAAATACTAGTTAAGTTGTGAAAGGAAATGTGATGGTAAACTTTAAGTATGTAGACGGAGAGATAAACATTTAATACTTGTCATGAGGTCTTAGTGGGCGAGTGTTTCTTAATTTTATCTAGTAGTTGTAAGTTAGTATAGTAAGCGAGCAATTATACTGATATATGTGGTTAGTAATAGACACTAAACTTGAATTTGAGATGAGAGTCAAGATCAAAAAGATGAAAACATGAGGGTGATGATTTTAGTTTGAAGATCATATCTGGTAAATTTGACAAAGAGTAGGTCAGCAATTAAGATGTTAGTTGCAATAAATTCGAGTGGTAGAAGTGTGGGATTCTTACCTTTAGATGAGAGCAATAAATTTTGGCTAAGTCATTAGAGTAACAAGATCTTTAGGAGGTGTACCCGAGATCGTATGTAGTCAGATGAGGTTCCAATTAAATTATTGTTTTCATGTGTGCCTAAATAGTATATTTGAGTTGTTAATATGGGATAGGGTGATGTAAACATTATTTTCCTTAAGAATTAGATGGAGCGACATTATTAGTTGACGAGAAGAGGTTAAAAGAAGCATCTTATAAAGAGGTCTTAAAATGAATCTTAGTATGTTCTTATGGAAAATTTAGTAGTCTTAAGCTTATCATCTTGTAAGTAAGAAAAGCAAATGTAGACCAGTTTAGAAATGATGGAATAGATCCATGGCTTTAAAGTGTCAGCTTCAAACCTAAGGGGGATTGATAAAATGAGAAATAAATTCAAGTGTTGAGAATCAAATAGTAATTTGTTCAGGAAGAGCTAAAGTGGTATATCAACCCATTCATACTCTAGAGTATTCCTCAAAGTTAAGTCGTTACAACATCTTGTTGATGCCTCTTAGATAAGAATTATGTCTATGACCTAGATGCTCATACACTTAAGAGAGATTCACATCTATGCTCAGTTTCCGGAATGAGGAGCAAAGACATTAGCCCATTGATTGGAATCTCACTCAATAAAGTTATGGATATCATCCTCACGATATGAACCTATTCATATAAGCACTTATGTCTCATAGTATGCTCAGTATTGCAAATTCATTATTTGATCTAAATGACTATCAAAATAATGTTATGTCATGTATATTCTTATATTTGAATTCTCGAATGAGTCGTGCTTATGATCTTTCACCCTGAGCTCTTTCATTAATCCTTTTCAATTTTCATAGCGATGTTGTCGATAGTAGTTGAGTGATGAGAGAAGGAGATGGTTGATGTTTCTTATTTAGGTAGTGATGGTCTTCTTATTCCATCTAAAGTTATAATGTGGAGGAGGAATAGGATGGTGTTTTGCTATGAGTAATAGTTAAATGGGAGAAATTAGTCGGTTCATGTTAGTAATGTGTGAAATTTCAATCGATACAGCTGGCAAAAAAAGGAGGAATTCTTAGGAGGATTGGTTAGTACGATTCCATGGATTTAGTATAGCACTAGGCTTGAATGTGTTATTGTTAGCATGCGGATAAATGCATGATGCATTAGGTAGTTCTTGATTAATACTGAAGGTTGGTTAAATATGGTGGTAAGGAATAATATTTTTGGGATGAGATTTTGTATAGAGGTATAGAATCTGAATCTTGTGATTTAAATTAGAATAATAACCTTATGTTAAGTGCTTTGTGATTTTGAGTTAGGCTTGAATATAGTAAGAGCATACAACTAGACTTAGAACTCGGTAAGAGTTATACCCTGGTGGGAGTTATGAGTTGCAACTTATGAGGTGTCGTATTCATAAAGAAGGGCATAGTTTCGAGGTGTTGCTAGGCTTGATAGCTAGCAGTTGTATTGCTTAAAGTGTAACAGTCATATTCTTACTGCTTGCCCGGATTTCCTTTGTCTCATGTAAGATAACTTCAAATAGAGTTTGGCTATCTTCATACTCATAGTTCTTGCTTGTTGTGCCATAGATGGTTCCCAACTCTTATTTTCAATAAGTTCTACCTATGTTAGTAGACAGGTTCAAAAGTCATAAAGATAGAAAGAAGAAACAGTTTCCATTCTAAGTCCAACTGTCATTCGAGGATGAATGATCCAGGAGTGGGGGGGGGGGGGGGGGGGGGGGAGGGATATTGTAACATCCCAAAAATTTCAATGTTAAGATTCAAGTCATATTTTTTTGTGAATAAGATTGTACCGAGTAATTCTAAATTTCCTTAGATGCTAAGGTCACTAGAATCTCCTAGCATAAGGTTGAGTTGAAAGCTTTCTTTCCAATTAAGTTTCACTGTGAGATTTTTTCTTTGGTCAACTTCAATCGACCATATCATTTAGCACATAAAACATAAAGTGACCCATGAAGGATCAAATCAATATATTTGTGTCCTTTTTCCAACGCCACCTAGTTTACTAAATTTCAAGCTCAGGGTAAAAATTTATGCCCATTTGAGTGAAGCCTCTCTAGTTATGGCATTTCATCCGTTTGAGAAAAGGGTATTTTGGTATTTTCTTTTTTTCCCACAAGGCTTAGCACTTTTTTCTGACCCAATTAAGGGTCCAATCAGATTCTAATCACCTATTCACGTTCCTAAATATTTAGGGATTTAGAGCGAGGTTTGAAGAGGAGAAAAATGGCTAAGTTCAAGTGTTCTTCAAGATTTGTGGAATTCACCAAGAACATCGTTCTTTCAAGGTATTGAGGTTACCCATAGTGATGGACTTGATCGTCCTCACTCCAAACATGTAATTCATCCATTATTTCATTTATGAAATTGTTTATGTAAAGATTCTTGAGTAGTTCTTGATTTTTAGCTTCATTCTTTAACAATGGAAGTTTTGAGTTCTTGAGGTTAGGGTCTTGCGAATGATTGGTGTTTCTTTATAGAATTGGGTGGAATTTCAATGAATCATGTTGGGTTTGTGAATCAAAGAGAGTTTGGAAGAAACGAATCGATTTTAGGTTAGTTAGGACCCAAAATTGAACAAGAAAATTCAACGGATTTCTAGGTTAGTAGTGGGGCAATGTGCCACCATGGTGCCAAGAGAGCTAGCGCCTTGTGCATGAAGGTTACCTTAAAGGATCCCCAACACTTTTTGCACTGGCGCGATGCACCAATGATATGCCCAGGACGTCAAGCCCTTTTTCTTCTCTGTTCTTCGTCCCGTATGTGTTCTTTCAAATCGTGTCTTTGCTCTCTTTTTGATTGACTCTTAAAGTCTTCATTAATCCTTGAAATATCCTACAAATCCTAATCACATCTCTTAATTTACATTTAAAATTAAAGTAAGGTTAAGAGGAAATTTCAAGAGGTCCTTAGAGTCAAATTGAAATTAGTTATAGGTTTGAACGAGGTCTTGAGGAATTGAGTATGAGAATGAGAAGAGATTTAATTGAGTTAATTTAGAGTTCTTAAGTTCCTAATCCTTGTTGAAACTCTATTCCTAAATTTTGAATTAGCTATAGGTTATGCATTGAAGTTCTTGAGTTGATTTGTTCATGTCTTTATTCCAACATGAACGCTATCAATTGAGTATTCTTGGGATGAGCAGTATCGTTGAGTTTAGAGTTCTTGAGTTCAGAGTATTGAGTTCCTATATTGTCATTAAGATCCTTGAATTGTTTCTTTCATGTATATATTTCAACATGAACTCTATTTTGAGTTATAATCCTGTAGAATCTTTTAAAAGTCAATATTTGTGTTTTAAATAGGGTTTTAAGGAAAGTTTAAAGAGACCTCTTAAGTAAATTTTGCGGGAACTAAGTATTCCCAAATGTATCATTTTTACATTGAGAAAATAGAAACTTTGATTTCAAAAAAGAGTTTATGAGTTTAAAAATATTTCAGAGCAATTACCTCTTTTAAGAGGATAGTTTGAGCAATTATCTCAAACCGAAGAAAGAGGATGTTATAATACCTTTGAGCATGAGTATATATTATTGGCAGTAGTATTGAGCACCGATATGGGGATGAGTTTAGAAAACTCAAATTCCTCATAAACCATGTTGCCAACATGGGTAAATGATCATAATTTTTAGATGAATCCTTAGTGCCATAGGGCATAGCATAACAGATCTACTCAGTTGAAGTGTTCTGTACCCTGGCAAGGTATAGGATGGTTTGGCAATGTGAGCGAGACTTTGTATCATATCATAGCTCATAGTGATGATTGTGTGTTAGAGAATCTCCCAAATAAGAGTAAATAATATTTTCTTGTATTTTTATATATTTTGAGTTGATATCTACTGTTTTAAGTTTATTGTATTTTTTAGATATATCCTTGAGTTAGTATTTGGTTATTATGAAGCTTTAAACATTTTATCTTTTGTTATTGCATTCATATTGAAGGTTAGTATATTCGAGTGTTTTTAACGCCCCTCAAAATGAAGTAGGAAGAACTAGAGCTTCACATGTGTTTTGATGGAGTATGGTTGTCCCGAGTATTGCTTAACAGAGTTTCATGAGTCAACATCAAGGCACGTGCTAGACTCTATGTTAAAAAGGTGTTTTTAAATGCTGGTTTAAGGAGGAGGCATGTGCCAAGCCAAGGGGACAAGGCTTGTTCAACCTTGGCCAAGCTATTGCCCCATGACCACGGACCACTTCACGGCCAGTGGTCATGACCACGGCTCCTGAAAGTGGCCGTGAAGGTCACTTGGTGGCAAAGCTTGCAAGGCCATTTAGCCAAGCCACTGCCTCTAAGTTCACGAGCAACACCACGACCCGTGGTGTTGACCACGGATCGTGGGAGCTTCCGTGAAGTTGACTTGGACTTGGAGGGCTTGGCAAGTGAGGGAGGCTCACTGCCTCAAGGACCACGGGCACCACCATGAGCCGTGGTGCCCCTCACGACCCGTTTAGTTGGGCGTGGTCCCTGACGGGCTACCTCAAGAGAAGGGTTTTTAAGTAATTTCATTTTAATTGTTTATTATGTGGGGTTGATTTTAAATGGTTTATATGATAAACATATAAGGTTTTAAGTCTTTTAACAAGTCATTTTAATCTCTTTTCCCAAATTAAATTCCAAAGTTCTTCTCCCTCAATATTTCTCTCTCAACTCAAGGGAAGAAGGAGAAGTGGAACCTAGTGTTTTAAATTTCAAGCTTTCTTCATCAAATTTTCGTGGGATTCATCAAGTCTAAGGTATGGTGACCCTTGATCCTTGATTATCCTTTCTTTCAAGGAGTCCATTCAAAAGTGTTTCAAAAGTCTTCAAAGAACAAAAAGCTTAATTTCTATTCTAAGCATGGGTTCATTGATAAATTGTTTTCAAAAGCATTATATTGGTGAATTAAAGTAGAATTGATTATTTTATATGAACTTCCTTCAAGAATACATGTTTTCTCTAAAACCCTATTTTTGCTATGAAGTGGGTCTATTTCTATAAATTCAAAGTTGATGGAATTATGTATAAAGTGAATTGTATTGATATCTCTTGTGTTGTTTAATGTTTATTTATGATTAATTGTTGATAATGGATGAATTAAGGGTGGTAAGCCTTATGGGTGAAGTATTGATGATGTTTGCTATGGCTTTGGATTATGGTAAGAAAGCTTGAACTCTCTTTATGGAATTGATTGTTGTTGGTAGGTTGAACCGAACTTTGGTGGAAGTGTTATATCTTACTCTTGTGTGGTATTATTGGGAATTGAGGCCATGAAGGGCAATATATGAGTGCTATTATATTGTTGTATTTTTATACATATATGAGGCTATATGTAAAGTCCTATATGAAGCTATATGTAAAGTTTGTGTGAAGCTATAATGTCAAGATATTCTAATGGTATTAATGTGATAAGGTATAAAGTGTTATTATGCTAATGTGAAAGCATGTCTTTCTTGAAATGGTGATATGTGGTGATGATGGACTATGATGAATTTTCATAAGATGATGTTGTAGATCATATGCTAGGCTTGAGTATCTTGTCTTGTGTCATGGAAGCTTGATTATATATATGAATGTCTGGTTGGGCTATGACTTAGTAATGGAGCTCTTCCTATAAATGCTAAAAGAGGAATTCTAGGCCAAGACTTGAATTGGTAGACTTAAGCATAGTGCCTTTTTATGAGTCTAGCTGTCCTAAGTAAATGTATAACCTTGAAGGATGGGCCTTAAGGCGATCCCTTCTTGAGTGAAATGATAGACTTAGAGATGGATGGAGCCGGAATGACATGAGAATCCTTATCTAAGAAAGTCAAATGAGCTATCCTTATGAACCTAGATTGGCTATGACTAAGAAATGGGGCCTTTCTTGGGAAGAGGTACTATGACTTGGTTGAACTAGAAAAGGAACCCTCTCTAGTACATATGTGATTGAATACTCTATGGAATGCAAGGCTAAGCACCTAGTGGATGTGGTTAGTATGGTGGCCTAGTTGAGCATGAGATTAGGCACAATGAACATCCTTGGCCATCTCTTAAACCATGTGCCAACATGGGTTGCTTTTAGTTCTACCCTTGGCAAGTAGAACAACCTCCACAGAGTAGGATAGACTCTGGATTCCATACCTTGCAAGTGTGGTCTATGTCGGTTAAGGCCTATTTCCATCATGTGGGATGTGCACTCTAGTATTGGATAGGTTCTACAACGTGTAAGTAGTAGTATGGGATGCTATTTACACATGGCACGAGTAGGCTTAAAAGATGCTAAAGTGAGTTCCCTATGCCTTAGGGCTATTATGAGATGGTCCCCTATATGCTTGTGTGTCTCTTAAATGGTTTTATAAAGAATGTTGACTTAGTATGTTATAATGTAATGATAAAACCCTTGTTTATGGTAACTCTTAGGAACACTTAGGTGTATATGAAGAGGTTGTATGGGCAGTCACTTCATTATTTACTTAAGTGTGGCTTAGGGTTACTTGAGATAGAGGCTTAAATGGTAATGAAGGAATTACTTTGCTATCTTGTTCAAGTATTGTGCACTTGTATTAACTGAGTTGCAAATGATGTGAATATGGTCTTAATTGTGAATGGTGACTTGAAATGTGGGTTTATGCTTATGGTTGTAAAGGTTTGTTAAAGAAGGTCTCAAAAGCATACATTTCTTGTAAATGTCTGTTGTGCATGTTTTTCTTGCATGGTCATCATACTTAGTACTTATTGTACTAACTCCATATTTCTCTATTGTTATAAGTGTAGGTGGTGGGAAGTGAGGAGATCTTTTGAGGAAGCTTGGGATATTGACTCTTCTCAAGAAGTTTGGTATGTCCTCATATATTCGAGGACATAGTTGTAATCTTTCTAGTATTTCC
This sequence comes from Solanum verrucosum, assembly GCF_900185275.1. Classification (NCBI taxonomy): domain Eukaryota; kingdom Viridiplantae; phylum Streptophyta; class Magnoliopsida; order Solanales; family Solanaceae; genus Solanum; species Solanum verrucosum. The sequence goes on from NW_026020054.1 coordinate 106,268, forward strand.
ACTTAGACATTGTATAAGACTTATATTTTATATTGTTGTAAAGGGTTGTGTCCCTAAGATGCTCTATTCGTGTCTAAGATGGTACATGAGACTTAGAAATTCTACTTCTTTACATTTGAAAGATTTTATTAGTATTATGGATTTGTTTTAAAAAGAGTTTTTATTCCTTATGGTTTTTATTACCGAATGCGATGAATGAATGCTAAGGCTTGTATAAGACCTCCTAGAGGTCAAATACACATGTAACGACTAGGGGGTGCTCCCGAGTCGTTACAGTGTTGTCTTCCCATGTTATCAATTAAGTGAGCTACGTTTCTATTTTCTCTTACATGCTCGTACATTCAATGTAATGATGTCATTCGACCTGCATCTAATAATGATGCAGATACATGTGTTGAAGATCTTCAACAAGCGTTTCTTTGAGATCATTTGACATTTTAATTAGCTTTGGTGAGCCTTCTTGTACTCCAGAGGACTTAATATTTACTGTACAGTTAGTACTTTTGAGATGTCGTGGGTCTTGTCTTGATAACATTCTGTAATAGTAGAGTCTTCACAGATAGATATAGTTTCATTGCCTATCATTATTTACCTTCTTTTGAGTTGTTTTACACACTATAAGTATTTTTATTGAGTATTGTCCAGACTTTATAAGTTGAGTATTTGAGTTTAACAAATTTAATTCATTTTTAAGCCTTTTATCGCTAGAGTTAGTTTTCCGCTTGTAGTCAGTATGAATGAGGGTTACCAATGGTTCTCGAGTGTCGGGCATGTCTTGGGTGTAGGCTCGGGTCGTGACACAAGATTTGAGTAAGGAGTGTGGTAGAGGGTTGTCATTGCCGCTCTAGTTGGCGTCAGAGCATTTGATAGTAACACGGTCAACCTTTCCCTAGGTTGTTAGTTATTTGAAGGTTGTGGAGCAGGCGTGCCTTGATATTTATGGAGATAGTGGAAAGAGTTTTCATCAATAGTATAATGATGACAATATTCCACTTTGAGGTTGGTATTAGTTCAGTGAGGGTCATCGTCCATCTCGACCTATTAGGGTTATGGCGGTAGCATCTCAAGTTCCAGGGGATTGTGAGATAGGCCATGGTTCCTATGGCAGGTAGAACTCAGGTCAGACTTCTCATAGTGAGCATTTTGAGTCTTCACATGTTAGGGCTCATCTTATTCTAGTTATCTCTTCACAGCAAGCTTCTATTGGTGGAAGTTACTGCAGGTGTGGCAATTTAGGCCACTTTATTAGAGATTGTCGAAGGGTCTCAATGCAGTTTACTAGGGGTTGTCTTGATTTTGGTGTACGCAGGCAGGGGAATTAGTGTTTATGGAGGGTAATCAACGTTTGGCTCTTAGTGTCACCTATGAAGGGTTTGATGAAGTCTAGGAAGAAGGGCAAGCTTAGCCCTAGATTCATTAGCCCTTTAGATATTTTAAGAAGATTGGGAGAAGTGGTCTTTAAGTAAGACTTGCCACCTAGCTTGTCAACTTTCATGACCCGACTCTACACCCTGGACGTGGCCGCCACTCGAGAACCATTGTTGGTCCCCAAGCAAACCCTCATCATGGCTGACTACAAGTTGTAGACTAACTCAAACATACATCAGCTTAAAACTGAATTAAATTCATTAAAATCAAATACTCAACTCAATATGAAAGAAATGACCAACAGATGCAATATATAAAGCTTTGTAAACAGTAGACAATAACTCAAAATGTATAAAAATACAATAATAAAATCTTTACTCTTACTTGGAAGATTCTCTTACATACAACCTTCACTTTGAGCAGCATGATGATACAACGTCTCGTCTACGCTACCATAAATTTTCTATACCTTTCAAGGATGTAGAACATTCTCAACTAAGTGGATCCACTAAGCTCTGTCCGAGGGCACTTAGGATTAATCTGAAAGGTATGGTCACGTACCCATGATGGAATACATGGTTAATAAGGAATGAGAGTTGCCTGAACTAATCCCTATATAGGTACTCAGTACTACTCCTAATAATATATACCTCGTGCTCATATATTTCAAAAACATAACTCTTCCTCTAGTTTGAGATAATTGTTCAAACTACCTTCTTAAAAGAGGTAACTACTCAAAATATATCTTTGAACTCATCAATTCTTTTTAGAAATCAAGGTTTCTCTTTTCTCAATGTAAATATGATACATTTCGGAATACTTAGTTCCCTTATACTCAACTCAATTCATATTTTAAAGATCTTTCTCAAAACTCATCTTTTACATCTTCAAAACGCAACTTTAAAACTCATAATTGGTTTTCACTGACTTCTCAGAACATGTTACTCAAAATGGGTTCATGTTGAAATATAGACATGAATGAAACAACTCAAGGACCTCAATGACCTCATAGAACTCAATACTCAGAACTCAAGGACTAAAGAATTCGGAACTCAGAACTCAACGATACGACTCCTCTCAAGAACAATCAATTCAAAGAGTTCATAAGGAATTATGGACATGAACGATTCGACTCAAGGATATCAATGAAAATATAGAACTAAGAGTACAACTCTTCTCATTCTCATACTTACTTTCTCAAGACTTAGTTCAAAATTGTAGTTTATTTCAAACGAATTCTCAATTTAACTTAAAGGACCCACGGGAACTTTCCTCTTAATTTTACTCCAATTGAAATGTAATTTAAGAGATATGATTAGGATATGTAGGATCTCTCAATGATTAATTAAGATCTAAATATTTAATATCAAGAATATAGAGAAGACACGATTGGAAAGAACACACATGGGACGAAGAACGTAGGAGAAATGGGTTTGATGACCCTTGCGCATTGTTGGCGCAGGGCACCAGGCATCCTATTATAAAAACTATTTTTGTGGATGAATGCAAGCACATTGCCCCAGCCCCCTGGCGCTATGGGGGCGCACTGCCTCAACCCCTATGGCTCTAAGGAAGCGCATTCCCCAGCCTGAGCCCAGAAACCCGATGAACTTTCTATCTCAATTACCAGCCCTATCTCCTCTAGAATCGAATGATTTCCTCCAAATTCTCCTATATTCATAAGCCAAACACCATTCCAATGAAAACCCACACAAAATCCATCAAGAACAACACTTTTTCGCAATACCCTCACCTCAAGAACTCAACAAGACTCCATTGTTAAAGAATAAAGCAAAAAGCTCAAGAACTTCTCAGGAATTCAATAATTCGACTTCAAGAATGAATTTGTAGTAAAAGCTTACATGATTGGTGTGAGGTCGAACAAACCCAACACTATGAATGCTTACATACCTCGAAAGAACTAAGTTCTTGGCGAAAATCAACAAATCTTAAAGAACACTTGAAAACCTTCCTCTATAAACCCTCAGTGTTTTGAACGTTAATGGGTGATTAGAATCTGATTACACCCTTAATTGGGTCAAGAGAAACGCATTAAGACAAGTGGGGAAAAGGAAAAGACCAAAACCAACCTTTCCTAAAATGGATGGAAATCCTTAAATGGAGAGGCTCCACTCAACGGCCATAAATTTTTACTTAAATTTCAGAATGCAGGAAACTTGGTCTCGTTTGAAAGAGGAATCAGAGACCTTCGATTTGATAGCTCATGGGCTACCTAATTTTGTATGTGCTAAAAAATATGGTCGATTGAATTTGACCCAAAATAAAAACCAAATGGTGACTTGAACGAATTTATCTTTAGTTCTTCTTGAAACTCGAGGTGTTACATCTAATGACCTTAACACCTAAGATAATTTAAAATTACTTGGTAAAATCTTATTCACAAACTAAGAATGTTTCGAGTCTTAACTGAAAATTTTTGGGATGTTACAATATCTCCCCCTTGGGATTATTTTTCTTGGAATGATAGATGGACTGGTAAATGGAACGGGGTTACTCCTACTATCTCTCTGACTTCTGAACATGCCTACTAACATGGGCGGAACTGATTCACTCAGAGTGGGAACTCTCTATGGTACTGATGCTTATCGTGACCCAACTAAAGGTTGGGGTCGTGTCCCAAGGGAGTGGTTTTGAGAATTGATAGAAAAATAAAATTAAGCACTAACTAGTCGTAGCTAAGGACATTAACGAACAAAAACATGGTAAATTAAAGGGCAACACAAAAGTGTCAAATATAAATTGGGGGTTTTGTCACAAGTAGTAAAAATAGCAAAAGTTAACAAGATAATCAAGTATGGGGAAATGCTCTTGGGGTGTGACCGCAATACAAGTTGAGATAAATCGTTGGGTACATGCTTTCAATAGAAAATTTGCAAGATAATAGTGACTAGGCTAAGCTTTAGATGGAAATAAGTTCTCTCTCGGGCAACTTACCCCGTTTCAAATGGGTTCCTCTCGGACACCCATTTCCCGCATGAAGACCAGCCTTCGCCTTACCCCACTCATTTTCTCGAGCTAAGTGTTAGGATATGGGACTAGGGCTCACCCTCTGGGGCTGAACCTCATGTCAACCCACTCCTTAGGCCATCAGTCTAGTGGTCTTGGTTTCACGACCTCCCTCTCGAGCAAGCCGAAAACACATGGGTGGCTTTGTATTTGCAACTACAAATCCATTAAATTAAACTACAACCACTAGGTGAAATCACCATTAAAATACATCTACCCTATTAGCAAGCAAGATCCAACAACAATATCAACACATATTTGCTAAATCACAGCCCCAAGAATGCGGGTTTTTAGCCACACATCAAGAATTAACAAAATACACCTGAAATGATACTAAAATCAAATGGGTATAAGAAATTAAACCTTGATTTAAGCAAAGGAAGAAGAATGGAGAAGACCCACTTCCAACTTGGGGAAGATGAAATCCTTCTCTCTTCAAGTCTCCCACAAAACCCTCTCCAAACTTGAGAGAAAATATCTAAAAACGTACTATTCTATTTTGAAAAATAATAATAATGGTTCCGAACTTCTAAAATTAATAACAAGTTTAGTATTTATAGACTTCAAAAAATAGAGTTGGCAGATCTTTCAGCGATGTTAGTCGATGCCGCCGAATGACTCGGCGACTTGCCCTTCTTTTGTTTCATCGTCGTTTCATGCTTGCCTTCAACATCTTCATGTTTTGGTCCATTGGGTGGTATAGTACTGCTTCGTGGAACTATTCGGCGAAGCACCGACTACTCCTTTCATCGTTTTTTTGATCCTCTTCCTTCAGGGCTTAGCATACTGGAACAAAGGGCAGAGTTTGTCCTTTCGGCGAATCGCCAAAGGTTCTTGGCGATGCTCATGCTTCAACCTCTTCATTCTTTTCAGCCTTTTTGCTCCTAAGTGTCCATGCTTCTACTAAGACTTCAAATACCTGAAACTTAAGAGTTTTCATCAGATATTGAGACAAAATAAGCATTCGAGGACACTATTTCTATTAAAATAAAGCCCTAAATGAGTTCAATTTTTGGACTCATCACCACCCCCAACTTAAACTTTTGATTGTCTTCAAGCAAACTTGAGTTCAGCCATTTAAAAAGGGTGTCTCAAACAGTGCTACACAAGACTCAATCATGAGTGCACACAACAAGACTCAATTTACCTATGCAAGGATTAATTGTGTACTCAAAGATTAAAGTTGTCATACGCCATTACCAAAGATTCTCATGCTCGTAATACTTGTTACTTGTGCAAGTTCAAGCTCAACAAAAAGTATCTAAGTGCCCTCACATGAAGAATGAATCCATATTCACACACAGAGGTTAATCAATTCTAGATCAGGAATCCGATGCAACGCTCACACTCAAAAAAGAGGAACACAATGTATGTTTTCAGCCATAGGTTTGCCTTTATTTTCCAATCGATTTTCGATTCGGTTTACTCAAGATCAAAAAGGTATTTCTAAGGCTTGTAATGGGGATGAGTGCAAATGTATGGTCATTTAGGCTCAGTAGCTCCTTCCTCGTGGGATGCGGTATTATCAAGACATTCCCTTCTTTTCCTTTATCAATTCTTTTTCTAATGCTTCTAAGTCATCCTTTTTTTTATTCTCCTCCATGGATTTCTTGAAACCCAATTCCCATCGTACTTTATTCCACTTTTTTTTTTCTTTTTTTTTTGAATTGAAAGGGTTCCATTTTTATGCAATACCATGGGTTAAGGGTGACTTCTCTTGCACTTCTTGACTTCTCATTTTCCCTTTTCACCACACCCCCAACTTAGGCTTTTGGCCTAAGTTGTCTATTCGCTAAACCACAACTCAAGAGAATTGTAGGTAGTGGTTCAAGTAAGGTCTAGGGTTCATCAAGGTTCTTCCAAAGAAAGGTAAGGCTCAAAGGGTGTTCGAAAGAGTTTCACACGCTCACGGGTAGGCCACAAAAGAGGTATATGTCAAATTTGGTCCACACTCTTTAAAATTGCCTAAGATCATTTCAAGAGGACACCTTTCTAAATCAATCAGACTAACAGGGAAAGTTATAGGTTTATTCATGCAAGTTTCAAAGCAAGCTAATCACACAAGGCATCGACACTTAAGTCAAACAAGACTACACACTTTCGCTAGTGTGCAATGGTCATTACAAGAGAATCAATTCGATAAATGACTAATCACAACGAGATGCAACGACCTCACATATTGTCTATGCAATTTCATTTAGCTTCATTGTAGTTGTACATTCATGATCGTTCAATTGAGAGCACTATTCAAGTCATCGGTATTGATCGGAACTGAGGCTCCAATTTTTGCGAAAGAACAACCACAATCAACTCACAAAGGGTGGCAAAAATGTGCGAAAAATTCATAAATTTTCGGAAGGGTCAAAATCATTTGGAATTAAAAACAAAAGAGAGCTATGAGCTCAAACATCTACGAAAAGTAGTGTAAAAACAATTTTAAACAGAATAGCCCAAATATAAACAAAACACGAATCACAAATAGAACACAAAAGGTGAGCCTCACCACACCACAAATAAAAGAGTTTGTCCTCAAATGCAAATAATGCAGAATCCAAAAGGCAAAGTAAAGAAAGATAAGACATAGAAAGAGGTAAAGAGGGATCTTGTCTATGCAGTCTGTCTATCTGCCGGGGCATTCGATGTATTTCCCTGAAGTAAAACCATGGTCCCCAGAGTATTGTTGTTTTAGTCCTCGTTGTTTGCTTTTGTCGTGGCCTCTGCAGCAAGATTGCCTGCAATCATCTGATCTATCTCCTAAGCTACTCCGAAGGCCCGTATTGCATTACAAAACTTCGAGCCCATGAAGGCACATTAGGGTCCATGGGAATTCGTCTCTTTGCTCTAGATTCATTGGTATATTTCCTTTGTCTAGCTAGCTCTGCTGTCTTTTCGTCTTTCTTGAACTCTCGTGCTATTATTTTCCTGGGTGGATCATTTCTCCCTGCGACTTTTGATCTAGCCATTAATGCAAAGACTTTGAGGATAAGTTAGATAGCACTTCAAACAGGATAGAAAGTATGTTTCTGGGTGTGGAATCGCTTAGCCAAGCTAGTTGGCGAAGTACTTATCCTTTTAGGTGAATCGTTGAAAGTGATGTACAACTGATAGAAGGGCGCAGACAAAGGGCGAGCAAGGGATCATTCGGCGAATCGCCGAATACATTTTGCAAATTAAAATGACCGCCGAAAGTCACAGATTGATCAATACATAAAGTATTCAGTTAAAGGCAGAATGGAGACGTTAGGCCAACCGCCGAGCAGTTCGACGGATTTTGTTCATCTCGCCGATCAACTCAACGTGTCTAGTTTCAACCCATCCTTTCAAATTTCACCCTGCAACCCTAGATAGTGCAACTTATGCGTATATAATTCGATTTCAACGAAAACCCAAAGAAACTTCTATTCTCACCGCTTAACAGTTCACTTCAAAGCAAAGCTAACTGGTAGTCCCTCAAATCATGCAGAAAATATCAAGTCTTAATTGATAATAAATACAATCGTTGTGACTCAGAGACTCAAGAGAGATTTTCTACTGTCAGTGATTATGCAAATGAGTAAAAAGTCTGATCAAATAACTGAGGAGTTTGATTACCAACCTTTGATGCCGAATTAGATAGTACTGGCTTGCTAGGCAGCAATGTGATCCTAATTCGAGCACAATTCGACACGTAAAATACTCTAAAAGTGTGAGAAATATAACTGCTAAAGTGTGAGTGTGAGTTTGTGAAAAGGGACAAAGTGAAAGAAAGTGAATGAAATAGAACTTTTAAATCTATGCTATCTTCAGCCTTTTTCATCATTTTAGCTCGTTTTCGCCCGGTAATGTCCTTGCTTTGTTCTTTTTTTCCTTGGTTACTGCAAATCAACGTTTTAACATCCGTTCGAAGCATAAATTAGACATTTCAGAACTATAACCGATCACAACAAAGCCCTAAATGAGTTGAAATCTCGAACTCATCAACACCCCCAACATAAACTTTTGTTTGTCCTCAACTAAAAACTCAAGATCAATCAGTTCAACAAGGATGTCTACAAAAAGTGCTACTCAAGACTCAACATGAATGCACACAACAAGATCAAACTACACATGCAAAGTTCAATTGTGCACTCTAAGTTTCAAACAGCGACTAACCAACATCAAACAAACTCAAGTTCTCAACGTTTGCTTCAAATGCAAGTTCGAGCTCAACAAGAGTAATAAAATGCCCTCACAACATAAACGATTCCATCTACACACCAAGAGTATAAAATTTTCAGAATGTAGGAATTAAACAACTCTCACCCTCTTAAAAATAAAGGCATGCAAGATCTTTCCCATAGGTTTGCCCTTATTTTCCAACCAACACGATGTTAAACTCAATCAAGATCTCAAAAGTCTTTCAAGGTTCATATCGGGGCCGAAGGTTATGGTACAGTTTTTTTAGGCCTAGTGGCTATCACCTTCATGGGGTATGGCATGCTCTTTATTCTTTCACCTTTTCTATCATACTTCAATTCTCAAATTTCACACCCCATTATTTTAATCAACTTCATTGGATATCCCATTTTATTTTTTCAATCCTCACTCTTTATTTCAACATTTTGTTCCTTTCCTTTCTCTTTTCTTTTTCAATCGTTTTCTTTCTTTTTTTTAAATGGAGGGGATCCATCTTTTTCAACACGATCTTTCAAGGGGACATTTCTCAAATCTCTTGATTTTCTCCCTTTTTTACCACACTACAACTTGGGCTTTTGGCCTACGTTGGCTATTTACACATCCAATGTTCCGTGAAAATTTTCGGTGATGAATGGAAAAAGCATATATGTTCAAGGTTTGACCATATAAAAGGGAATGCTCAAATGGTGCCAAGCTAGGTTCACACTCTCACAAAGTGGCCACAAAGAGGTCTAATGTCAAAATTTGCTCACTCTTCACAAATTGCCTAAGATCATTTATATCATTCGCTCACATTAGTCAATTGGACCAACGGGGAAACTTTTAGGTCTTATCAAGCATGCACTTCAAAGCAACCTCACCACACACGACATTCAACACAATCATCAAACAAGACCTAATCATTCTTGTTAGCATGCAACGATCATCACAAGAGATCCATTCAATAACCGGCAGAGTCACAATGTGATGCTATGAGTTCACATATAAATTTTGCAACTCAAATTACCTAATCGGATTTGCACACACAAAAAGGGAGGCAAAAGAATCATCCTGCCAGTCTAGGCCTCGGTGAAGTCTGCATATCGGTAACTCCCTCTGTCTGGGTATCAGTGCCCAGCATATCAACATCATTGGCTCCACTAGAACCCATCATAGACACATCTCTCAACAAGGCCTGCACAGTTGTATCCACCATGACACCCTCAAGGTCCACCAAATCATCATAGACAACCTCATCTCTAAGCTTGAGCTGCTACTAATCTATCTCAGCTTCGAACTCCGTACCTGCCTCATCAGCCCTAGTATCATCTCCAGTCAAAGCAACCAGAGGAACCTCAAAACTAGCTAGATTATCAGTGCTTGACATGTCGGGAATCTCCATTATCCCAAAAAGCATCGACGGATCCGTGTACTTCAGCTTGTCCACATCCTTCCTCAACCAGACAATATCAGCCTTCAAAGCCGTCAGCGTATCAGTAGAACCTCGACTCTGCTCACAAGCCTCTACCCTTACAGTAAAGCCATCTAAAGCCATCTAGTGCCAACTTATGGTCACTCATCTCAGCCCTAATCGGGGCCAAGTCAGCAGCAATCATTCGTTCTATCATCCCAAGCATAACAGCCTCAACCCAGGAGGCACGCACATAGGCTGAATGAGTGATATGGCTCATTTTGTAAAACATGGTCAAGGTGATAGGGGGCCTAGAGGCATCAACATCATAAGATGTGGGAGGGGTGCAACAGAAGTACTAGGAATCTAAAAAACATGATAGGGCATGATTGCCTCAGCTGGCAAAATATCAACGTCGACCTCCGAGGTTGTATCCACCGGTGCTGCCCTTTTCCTGTCGGCCTCATCCCACATGTACTTGGCCTTAATATGCCAGATGCTAGTAGAAGAGGTGGGTGTCACCTCCACATCCGTCTTCTCATCTCTGGGAACACGGGCCCTCTTCAAACCTCGGTGATCATCACCAAAAATGGGAGGGAGGTCTAGTTCTGTTTGGCCCTCCTGGCCATCTCTTGATGGATTAACAGTCCTAGGTTTAGCCTCTGGCGATCTATAATCGACACTAGACAGGTTGCCTTCGGGTGTCGGAGGATTGACTCGTTCTGTGATGGCATAATGGTGCTGCTAATGAACCCGAACCAGTATTTAGAAGACACCTTAAGGTCCGTCTTCTCGATAGGTGCATCTGCCTCTTCTTGACTGTTGACACCAAATTTTGGTCTGATAGTTCTAAAGTTAATACTTTTTAAGTATTTTATTTTTTCAATAGTTCAAAATACATGTTTTGCCATTTTAATGCAATTTGTTGATCATTATCTTTATTCTCAAAATATTAGGATTTTTATCGGTTAATTTCAGTTTATATTATTTTGTCACAGCCGGTCGAATATGTTCAAATATTTATTCATTTTTTATAAAATTATTATTTCTGTTAAATTGTATTTTTTACATGTCATTGGTTACGTTTATTACATTTTTTTCATATTAATTTTATCTGTTACATTTTTTAATATTCATTTTGATATGGATAAGATTTCATACACATATATTTTATTGACAGGTTCGTTTTGGGCCCACTATTTTAAGATAGTAGTATTGTACTATTGGTGATTTTCAATTCCCTATTGAAAAAATAGTTTGTTCATTAAGTTAAGAGGTGTGGATAAGATTTTAAGGATAATTTTCAAATTTTTCTAGTCTTTACAAGTTTGTTTTAGTGTACACAATTTTTCGGTGAGAAGTTCACCGGAGCTCCGCCGAATTCCCAGAAGTCCACCACCAAAACTCCGTTCATTTTCTCCTTTTTTCCGATAGTCACCAAACCCAACTCTTTTCTTGTTCACTGCTGCTGCCAGCAGCTCTCTCTCCAAACGCACAAAACTCCATCTCCAACTGGCACCACTGAGCTCAGAAAAACCACCACCCACTGCCTCCATTTTCTCCAACTACCTGCAACAAACCTCAAAACCCCGACCCAAAACCACCCTTTCCTCCTTAAAATCAGCCCTGAACCTCACCACAATCGAGCTCAAAGCTCACTGCCCAGAAACCCAAAACCCCAGAATAACCCAACTACTATTCTTATTCTCCCTTTAACAACCCAGAAAACGACCCAGCAACAGCAAGCATCGAGCAGCCACACAACTTCTTCCAATCGCCATATTTCCCGGTGAAACAAGCTTCCAGATCCACCGGCAAGCTCGAAGCTCGCCACCGCCACCAAATAGACCAGCTCAAAACCCCACCAGAGACGACCCTCCATCACCGGAGAACTACAAGACCGATATAATTCACCAGAAGCAAAGCCGTCACGAGCTCGAAGCTCAAGCGAACAATATCAACAACCATCGAGGCCGGTCCTTTCCCCCTCTTCCCCTTCACAAATTTCTTTTGTTTTTAGGTGTTTTTTGCTCAAAATCGACGAGCTCCAGTAGTTCGAAGCTCACAACGTTACTGGTTTATATCTTCTCCAGTGAAATCCGATGAACTCCAAGCGAAACCACCACCAAAACATTACGAGTAGCTCCAAACTCCGGTGACCCTTTTTTATCTTCTGCATTTTAATACATATTTGTATTTGTATTATTGTTTGTTAAATGATTTTATTCACCATTGTTTATCATTGTTATTGTTTTGTTTTGTTATTGATTCATATTGTTGGATTGTTCTTGATTATTTTTATTATTATTATTTTTGTTTGTAATATTGTGATGCTTATCTTGCCCGATTCTTGAATTATTTTATTCTATTAGTTAGCTTTTTTCTCAAGCAGAGCTTGACATTTGTTATTGTTTTGATTTTTTTCATCTTTAAATTTGATTTATTTTTAATTTTATTGTAGCTTCTCCATTTTGTTCCTACATGATTGCTCTTTGATTTATTAAAATTGTTTGTATGCATTTTAAAGGTATTTCCAGCAAGTGTAGTTATTATTTATTCATTACGTGGTTCTTATTGGTATTTTATTATGTTGTTATTTTGGCAGTTCATATTGCATGTTATTTTATATTTCTTTTGTTAGTTCTATATGATTACATGTTAGTTTTATATATTTTATGATAAAATTGGCCAATGAAAAAATTTCTCCATCGGTTTTGGAGGTCTCTCCATTTTAAAAGATGAAAATTTAGTTTAAGTTCATATTCCTTATATGTTAAAATTGGCCGATGAAGAAATTACAATCGATTTCCAAGGCCTCCCATGTTAATAAGACGGGTTTTTCTTTTTAAGTTATTATTTGATTTATTCATATTTATTCATTACTAACACTTTTACTAAGTGAATTTACAGATAACCGAAGTTGCTTTCCATTGAAGTTATTCGAATGAAGTTCGAATTATATTCTTGATTCATTATTGTATATTATTGACATTAGGCAAACTTAGGTCGATTCTCATATTATTGTTTTATGTTATTATTTGCGTATATCACATGTTTATTATACTTGTATAGTTGTTTTTATCTCCTCCTTAATTTGAAAAAAATGAATTTAGTCGGGACACACAGTTGTGAAATTCGAAGGATACCTAACACCTTTCCTTCATAATAACTGGAACCCCTTACCTAGAATATATTGGTTTCGTAGACATCTTTTTAAATTAATTAATTGGTTTCCTAGTTTTCCTAAAATAAGGTGGCGACTCCCTTTTACCCATTTTCCCTTTTTAAAATTCTTTTAATTCTTTTAAAAATTGATAACTATTTCTTGATGAGTCATCGCAACGTTACGCCCTCTCATAGGATGTCAACATTGACCAAGTCTAGGTAATGATGCATGAAATTTGTTGAGCACCCAATTACCGGATTGATATACGAAATTCTGCACTTGACCTTCTTTTTCCGAACAACCACAAAGTCAGCTGGTTTGAAGGCACTTGCCTTCTTCTTCCCCTTCGGCACTAACTCTCCATATGCCGCATAGAACTCCCGGAACCAAGTAGGAATGTATGAGCCTCGAGGTTTAGTAAAAACCTCAAACTTGTAGAACCTTAGAGTGCTCCATACCTCAGGATATCTTTCCAGCACACCGTCGGCACACAACTTCTTCTCTTCCAAGATGGTCCTCACACCATCCGTCTTTAGCTTGTTTAGTGACCGGGGAACACCCTGAACTGGTGTTGCCTAGAACAATGCATGTACTGGAGATGTAGTTGGAAGAGTAGGCATTAGAAGCACCGGGATCCTAGACAAATATTTAAAGATTTGGAGCGAAGCTGCGTCCTCCTAGCTTGTAGGAGTTGATCATCTTCCGGCTCTGAGACAGAAGCCGGAGAACTGCCCTCGTTGTCAGAGAAAGTGAGGTATATTGAGTATATTCCCTCACTATCGGAGCTCTCCTCTGTGGGTGTAGCATGTACATGGCCTTTTCCTTTTTCCTTTCCCTTTTCAGAGGGAGTTTCTGAGCCTAAGCCCGGGAAGCAGCGGATTCCTCATTTATTGTGATTACCCAAGCCCTATTTCTGGGTGGTTTGTTTCTACCTGCTACTTTGGGTCTAGCCATTTCTTCAACACAAAACAATCAACGTTAGATGCAATTCGAAGAAAAATCAAAGTGGGAAAAATTTCACAGAAAGACTCGCCGAACCTCTTTGGCGAGTCAGGTCTGGCGCGCCAAAAGTTTCATAAACAAAATATTCCAAATAAAGCAAAGGTTGGCGATGTCCAAGAACATTCGGTGGATCACTGACACCTTTATGTAAACTAGAAGTAGCTTGCCGAAAGTTACGGGATGAAATAAAAAATAAGAGGTGCAGAAGGGCGATCAAAAGGGACTTTCGGCAAGCTCAGGCATATACCCAAAAGTTACAGAACTCAAACTCACAATTTAGAGGATTAAAAGGCCGTCTAGGGGGATGTTTGGAAAACCGTTGAACTACTCAGTGAGCTCGACCCAGCACGCCATATAGCCTAACGTGCCAGATTTGTACCCCAAACTTCAAAGTCAAGACTGCAGGCCATGAAAACAAAATTAAACACTCATTTCATGAATTTAAAGCAAGACCCTTAAGACCCATGCACACGGGGTAGTAAAACTTCCCTTGATTTGGCCAAAATTGGTCGATTAACGTTTTTTGCCCTTAAAAATGACACCAACCACTCCATCATTACAAATAATTAGACAATTAGCACAATCTGGGGTTACTCAGACTTCACCCCACTAGACGCACAATACTTTCAACATAACTTAGAAATTATATTATTCAACAACACGGGAAATTACTATTCAAAGTCAAACAAACACGATTTCAATTTAATACGGGAAAGCTAACTACCATACGATCAACAAAAACAATAATAAACACATATAACAACAACAAAATGACAGTTGCATTTGATTTCAACCATTTATAGAGGAGGGTTCGGAAAACTAACCTTGTATGTTGAAATTTGTAAAGCTAGTAAGTAATGAAATCCCCAAAATTCCACCCCGAGCACAAGATCCCAAACAAAAAAAGAATCAAAGTACAAGAATATGAAAAATATAATATCGGTTGTGAGAGTACGGGATTTGAAAAGTAAGAAAATGAAGAGATTTTGAATTTAAAACGGTTCGCCTATTCGGTGAAGTAAGTCGTGATCACCGACCCACTCCGCGATGCGCCGAGTGGTACTTTATCTCGCCGAGTTTTACAAAACTACTAGTAAACTAGGTGGTTCCAACGACTGTCAAAGTTGGGCTTGCCGACCTGTTAGGTGAGTCGCCGATAGGACTTTGGCCCGCCGAGTTTTACAGAACCACCAAGAAAATTTGGTGGTTCGAATGGCGGTCCAAGATGGGCTTACCAACCTATTCGGCAGGTCGCCCACTGGACTTTTGACTTGCCTAGAACTTCTTTTTCCATAATTCCACTTTTCAACCTGCACAATCAACACCAGTTATACGAAACAATATTAAAAACATCAAAAAATTGGGTTGCCTACTAAGAAGCGCCTTATTTAACGTCGTATCACCACGAAGATACCCATTCAAGCTTTATTTTTGGGGTTGGCCATTTTTTCACTCGGCAACCCTCTTTTCGGTCTCGGATTTCAATGAGTCTAGATTTCACTCATTTGTGTCTCCAACTACTTAATGGACACGGAGTGAGAAGTCAACATTTGGTTAAGAGTTGAGACGTTTTCTTTTATTTGTTCCAAAACTTTGTCCGACCTCTCCACTTTTGTGAGAATGCGTGAAAGCATATCTTCTGTACAGAAGCTTTTCGGGTTGACTCTTTGATCTTTAGGCTTTTGACGCTCATGGGGAGACACATACATATCCTTGTCCCCATATCTTTCTTTCCAATTTTTTCCACGATCAGGCCACTCCCACTCGCAGTCTCTCTAACCATCATCACAATCTGTTTTCAAACCTTGCTTCCCACCCTGCCTTGGATAGCTTGGACAGAAACCTCCAGCTTGATTTGCAAGGAAGCTGACTTCCTCATTGTTTAAAGCATCAAAATATGCATCCTTGGGGTTCACCCCGCTAACACCAACAACATTCACTACTTTAGTACCATTACCCATTACATTATTTGATAAGAGATCCAATTGGGTCATCATTTTAGCCATGTTTTGGTCCCTCTCTTTTTCAATCTGTTATTTTGTCATCCTAAATGTCAAGGGCGACACCTGATCCTTTCTTGTATACCAAGCTCGATTGATTTTGGTCATGTTGTCGAGCAAAGTAGAAGCAATCATAAACGGCTGATGCATGGTACCATCTTGAACAAGTTGGTCAGCCACTCATCTGTTCACTGAATCTAGACTCCGGTAGAAATACTGTAGCAAGACGTTGTTTGGGAGTCCATGAGTCGGGCATTGAAGTAGCAACTTCTGAAACCGCAGCCAAATCTCGTGGATTGGCTCCCCATCCAAGCATTTGAAACCTTGAATATTATCCCTCAATGATATCATTCTTGAAATAGGAAATAATCTCACGTAGAACGCCACAGTAAGCTCATCCTAAGTGGTGATTGAGTCCCTCGGGAGATCGGCTAGCCTTTTGGTAACCTCTCCCATCAGTGAGAATGGGAACAATGTGAGTCTCACCGACTCTTGGGATATAATTTTCAATGAGAAAGGACCACAAATGTCCAAGCAGTTTCTAATGTGGTCGTGGGGGTCTTAATGCGACAAGCCTCCAAATAACCCCTTCATTTGCAAGAATTGCATCATTGTGTTTTTCACATAGAACAATGCATTCCCCATGAGAGGAGGCAATCAGATGGAACCTACACCACCCAGGTGTAAATCATTCACATTGGCCTCGTTCACATCATTCAAATTGCAAATATCATCATTGTGGCCCAATTGGCTGGTATTGCTACCGTTTATGCTCATTTCATCACATGTTAGAAGGCAACAAACAACAACAAATAGTAAGTGGGTTCAACAATAACACAATAAAATCACAAACCAACTTTAATAAAAGAATTTAATAGCACCACTCCCCGATAGCGGCACCATTTTTTATAAACTCTCGACTACACCTCATCCATTACTAGATGTAGGTGATCGTAATCTAGTATAACACAACGAAAAGTTGGGGTCGAACCCATAAGGAGCGGTACCCTATAAAACTCAATTAGGAAGTAAAGCTTATGGTTTAGTTGATTATAGAAGTAGACATTGTCGAAATCAAACAAACTAAGTTAAGGATTAGACAACGAATGTCAGATGGGGGATTCAAATGTGTCAATTAACAACTACGATAATTACGAAAACAGAGGAGATAATCAAATATATTCAAGTTCTTGGGGATGTGATCGATTATAGGCCAATTTCGCTATATGAGTAATTGTATATTACTAAAAATTTGATAAATCTCAGTGGGTAGGCTAGGCTTTAAATGCAATATCTTTTTCTCGAATAACTATTATGATTCAGGTGAGTTCTCTTGAACCTCGAAAAGCTCAACATTATAAACAACCCAAACCCTTAATTTTTCTACTCTCTCGAGCTAGATAGGAAGAAATGAGTTAAGATTCACTCTCTTGAGTTGAACCTTCAACAACCCAAACACTACAATCATCAATTGAAAACTTTGGCTTCAAAACCTCTCTCTCGATTAGGCTAAAACACTAAATTAGAATTGTGTTTGCAACTTCAATTTATAAATTAACAATCGGCTAACAATGAAACCCTCCTTGAAACAACATTTAGATTAGTAAACAACAATACCCATAGGCTAATTAAGCAAATAATCTCATGATCACACCCCAAGAATTGGGGTTTTAGCTTTTCAGCATAAAGGAAGAAATCAATACCAACTATGTTCTCCATAATCTGGGTATTGCAATGTAAGACTTTACAATGGTCCAAAAAGTACGAAATCAAAAACCCACTAAGAAATCTACTTGAAAACACCTTCAATATGGTTCTCCAATGGAGAAAAATACTCAGCTGAATATTGGAACTCCGAATTGTTCGAACTCCCTTTTCTGCTTTTAAAAATTCAATTTATAGTTTCCAAATTTTTGGATACCAAGTCAATTAGGCGAGATAAGTCGAGCATCGCCAACCCAATCGGCGATGCGCCAATCGCTCCCATCCATCGCCGGTCATTCATGGTCCTTGTTCCTCAGGGGTTCTGTGACTTTAAGGGATCCTAGTTGGTGTCGCCGATCCACTGGTGGTTCGCCAAGTGTCCAAATCCATCGCCAAGTTGGCCTCTCCCTAGGGCTAGCAGTCTGGAACATTAGGAGAGTTGAAGTGCCACTCGGCTAGTCACCGAGTGGCTTTGGCGATTCTCAACTTTTGTTATCTTCAGCCTTTTTCATCCTTTTAGCTCATTTTCACCCGGTAATGTCCTTGCCTTGTTCTTTTTTTCCTTCTTTGCTACAAATCAAAAGTTTTAACTTCAGTTCAGAGCATAAATTAGGCATTTGAGGACAATAACCTATCAAAACAAAGCCCTAAATGAGTCAAAATCTTAGACTCATCAATTTATCATGCTAATTATTTTGGGTAAGTGTTTGTAAGCCTAAGTCCTCAATACCCTATGATTATTTGTGGATTTTAACATCAAAAAATGGGATTTTGATTCGAAAAGTGAAAGATTTTTCATGAACTTGAGTTTTTAAGAAAAAATGATGATTATGAGTTGAATACAACTCATGTTTTATATGGTATTAACCAATGGGTTCCAAATCTTATGGGCAACATTTTCATGTATAAATTTCCATATTTACCCTACATTTTTGGAATTAGATTTTTGAGTTTTGAAATTTTATTTAACCCATTTTTTCAAATTGATTGATATGGGCGTTTTTAGTTCTGAAATTTTATTATGAATACTTGTTTAACTAGATTGTGTTGATTAAGGCAATTTTTGGAGGGAAAAACCCAACTCTTGGATTGAATTTTGATTGAATTAACGCAAGTGAACTTCTAAAACTTGTTAAAGCTTATAGAATCTTGAACCCTTATTCTTGTATGTGTTGGGGAGTAATGTGAATGAGTGATGGGTTGATTTCTCAAATTGGTTAATCTTAATGAGAAAGACGAGGTTAATGAAAATGGTAACATATTAATAATAGTGTATTGTGCATTATGAATTACCTTAAATGTTAATATTGATTCGGGGATTGATGTGATACTTTGATAGTATTGTTATGGATGTGAATTGATTTTGACTGTCATCTCTTCATTATTTTGTGAATACGCCTATTTTCATTGGTTTTGAATACTATGAAAGATGCATCGCGACTGACATTGAGTCATTGTTGGTGAGTTTTATTGATGCCAAGTTCATTACTGATGAGTGTTATTGATGTTGAAGTCATTGTCAACAAGTATTATTGATGTCGAGGTTTTTATCAGTGAAAATTATTCATGCCGAGGTCATTGTCGGTGAGTGTTATTGATGTTGTGGTCTTTCTGGAGAGTGTTATTGATGCAACATTCTTTGCTAGTGAGTATTGTGATGTTGAGGTCATTCATGGTGAGTATTATTGATGTTGAGGTTTTTGTCGGTGATTTCATGGATTATGTGTGTTCCCCTTGAGTCCCGATTGAAATTTGTGCATGATAAACTTGATACTTGTGATAGATGAACTTGACTAATGTGAGTGATTGTAACTCACCCAAAATTGGAAAGTCAAGTGGAAAGAAAAAAATTGTTGAAACTTAGCACTAGACCAGTTTATACAAGCCCACCTATGAACCATAGAAGGGAGTCATAGGAAGGGCCTTGAAGGGATATCAAATTTTAGGTCTCTGAAATTTCCTACTGACCATTAGGACGGTCCATAGAAAGTTCTATGACCCGTAGGAATTGATCCATTAGAGAGGTTTAAGATTTAGTGAAAGTTTTTGGAAGAAGGGTTCTACAAGAAGAGGTCTACAAACCGCATGATAGTTAATGACTCGGAGAAGGCTCTCGTTCAACTTTTTAGGGTTTTTTGCCCTTTTATAATGATCCTACGGTTGACCAGGACGGTTCGTAGGAATTCTTACGAACCGTATGTGTCCTTCAACAGTTCATTATTAAGGGTATTTAGGTCCTTTTCTATGCATCTAATATCTATACTATGTCATTTTCGCCTTAATTTTGAGTCATATAACTACCCTACTATTTCTAGTTCTACCCAAACATTTCCATTCACTCAAATCCACAATTCCCATCCACATTCATCTTCTCCAATTCTTTCTCAAGTTGAAGAAGAAAGCTAGGATTTCAAACTTCAAGTCTCATTTTCCTCCATTTCTTTTGGGTTTTGATCACCAAGGTATTTATGGTTTCATCAATGGTTTTCATTCACCTATTGAGCCCCAATGATTTGTCAATCTCCAAGTCCAATTTCATCAAATTGATTAGGTTTTCATTCAGTTCTTCATGGGTTCTAATTATATTGATTCAATTTTTTTGTTGTTTTTGCTCTTATCGTGATTTTTTTTACCCAATTATATGCTTTCTAATTGATTTCATATGAATTCGTGCATTATTCATTGACTATGAGCTCTTAAAGACATGAATTTATGAAGAAGCTATGAATCTATGAATGATGTTTCAAGAAAGCTATGAATGATATATGAAAAGCAATGTTTATGATCTAGGTTGCTTTAAGATAAGCATCAATAAAATTGTGAAAGAATTTTCTCACATATTAAGAAATCATGATTAGTGAAAGTAATTCTCACACATGCATGATTCATGATTTAAGGAGCTACTCTATGATGTTTTAATCTTTGATTGGTAACTTAATTGTGTTTTTTCATGTATGATGATATGTTTATGAATATGACTACTCCATTGAAATTTTTACTTAGCACCGAGTGAAAATTTAGATGGAGGCTATCTCGTTAGTAGAGGTCTGTCTCTAGTAGCAATCTCATTTTCCCTCACTATGTGCCCCCGTAAGATTTGTATTATAAAGACATATCTATTGGATCTACCTAAGCTATAATTTTATGATCCTTGCCTTGGCATGTAAGGACATCTATTTTCTGTGTGGGAGAAAGACACTAGATTCCACGTGTGGTCTATATCGGTTAATGGTAAATATCTCACAAAACAAACTAAGTTGTTCTTAAAGGTTTATGAAGCTTTTAATATGATTTTAAGATGCATTGACCATGTTCATGATTTATTATTCATCTTTAAAGGTTTCACAATGTTTTAGCTTGGTCATGCATATCATGTTTTCATTTATGTCACATTATGATCATGCTTTATGTTTAATGCATATCCCTCATATTTTATACATTAAATTTACTTATGCATACTTGTGCCTAAATTGTTTAATAATATGGGGTTTGACAATCTTCTTCCTTCTGCTCGTGGCTAGTGGATCACTTTGTAGATTGAAGACTTGGTGAGTCATCATGTTATGAGGACCTTGTCATCTATCTTTTGCATTCTTTTATGTCTTTAGTTTTATAGCATTGCATGTGGTGTATGGGTTATGTCTCAACCACTCTTGATGTGTTATATTGGCTTGTCTAAACTATGATTAGATTTCTGGTTTTATATCAAACTTATTTTATATGAGTCGTTCTTCTTAAATTTCACGTATTTTCTATCATGTTTTGTTGAATGTATGTCAAGTGACATGTGTAGGGCCTCTTGGTGGTGTCTTATAATCCATGTCACGTCTAGGGTATACCTTGGATCGTGATACAAATGATCTTGACTCGAGTGATTAAGATGGAATGTAGCTGTTGATCTTTGACTATGAAACCTGGTGAATTGTGCCTTGTAAACTGTTTGGTTAGGACGAAAGGAGTTCTCATTTTTCTAGCTAGTTTTATCCTGTTTTAATTGGCTACTTTCTGAGTACCTTGTTGTTTGGTACTCACTTTTTGTTTCTACACTTATATTGGTTCTAAGCCCGGATCCGTATGATTGCTCTACTTCTATTTACATCTAAGGATTTATTTGGATACTTGAGAGGTATCTACTTGTCATCCCGGCGGTCCCTCTTGTTCCGCACTTATGTTTTTATCTATTTGAGTATAAAAGACAATGAGACTTGTATTTATCTCAGTTCTATATTATTACACTAGTGGCTAATGTACATGACAACTATGTTTTGCGGACATTTGAGAAAGACCAAGTTTTCTGCACTTATGTTATTATTAATTTATTTCCATATTTTTTTTCCGTATTTTGGGTATAGGTTGAATTTTCTTGGTGGAATTAGATAAGTGTCATCACATCCATATTCTTAGTCATGACCTATACCATTAGGTATGTGCTTCACATTCGAAGCACATGGCATGTGTTTCAAAACTGCCTCATCATTATCGTTGAAAGAACATACCTAATGGTATCAAACAAATATTAAATTAGTTAAAACTTCTCATGTTTATTAGATGTAAGAAGCCAACAATGGAATTTGGTGGTTTGAAGAAACAACTGATGAGTTCCAAATGTGTCAGGGTAGGACAATTAAGTTCACAATAAGGTAATTTATAAGTACTATTATCTAATGTGAAGGTATAGTCCTTGACACCGTTTAAAAGGTGAATGAGAAATGAGTCGTGACTTTTTTAAAGAGTTGTGACTTTTTCAAAGAGTTGTGACTTTTTTGAATAGTTGTGACTTTTTCTAAAGGTTGTAACTTTTTCGATAAGGCACAGTAAACACATGTTCACACTACCTTTTGTTGTCTATAAATAGAGCGTCTCTCATTTTCCAACAAAATATTTCTAAGTTCACTATTGTTCTTTTCATAAAAAATTCAAGAGTTGTAACTTTTTTTATAAGGCACAATAAACACATATTCATACTAATGTTTGTTGTCTATAAATAGAGAGGTTTTATCTCATTTTCCAAAAATAAAATTTTCTAATTTCACTACTCTTTCTTTCATACAAAATTCAAGTGTGATTTGATTTCATTTATTGACTTCGAAGTTCTGCAAATTTGAGGTACTGTTGTTTTGCTAAAGTAAATCATTTCGTCTTAGGAGGATATATTCTATAACCTCGGTGATTGAGGGGAAATTTTTTCTCAAGGACAAACTATGAATTTAGTGTGCTTGATTTTTATTCTTTCATCTTGTTTTACTATTATAATTTTTAAATAGAATTTATTATTCTTATACCCATTAAATATGGATTAGAACCTTATAAGAGATAACAATATAAATCATTCATCTATCAATATGTGCATATAAGGACATACATACTCCTGAGACATTAAGATCAAACTTCACAATGGCTCCAATATATTGTAAGAGGATTTTATGTACTATTTCTTTGAAAACAGATTGAGATTTTACCGCCAATTTATAGCATAAGGCCTAGTTCAACCCCAGATTTGGAAGCATGGACCAAATGTATCTCCATTTCTGGGCCAAAATACTAGTTTTTGTCGCATCTTTAATAGGAAATGCTCCCAATAAACTACAAATCCATTTGAACCCTCTAGTAGAGTAAAAACTGGAGCCAAAGTAAGTCAAGTCTTCAACTCATGAAAACTCTTCTCACAATCTTAAGACCACTAAATTTAACCTTCTTTTAAGTCAGTCTGGACAAAGGAGAAGCAATAGAGTAAAACCCTTCGACAAACCATTTGTAGTAACCAACTAACCCCAAGAAACTCCTAATATCTAAAAGAGAGACATGTCTAGGCCAGCTAGTGACTACTTTGGTCTTTTTAGGATCAAACTGAACTTAACAAACAAATAACTGAGAGTCTGTAAGACAATCATTAGACAGCCTGCATACTCATCATCAGTTCGAGAGTAGATAAGGATATAATCTATGAATACTGTGACAAACTTGGCCAAATACTATTTGGTAACTCCATTCATCAAGTCCATAAAAGTTGCAATAGGTTAGTCCAAATGATATAACACTAAATTCCTAGTGACCATAGTGAGTCTTAAGGTTATCTTTAGAATGTCATATCCTTTGACCCTAACCTGCTCATAGATAACCCAATTTGAAGTCTATCTTTGATAATACGTTGGCACCATGAAGCTCGTCGAACAAGTCATCAATTTGGGATGGGTAGTTATTCTTGATTGTGACTTTCTTCAGCTAGTGGTTTTCAATACACATTCTAAGAGAACCATCTTCTTGCACATGAAGGTAACTTGTCACTCCCTGAGGCTACCCCCTTGACGTAAAAATGGGACCTAGTCCTAAAGCTAACACATCATAAGCATACTTAAACAACTGAATAAAGAGATACTATGCGGAAGATAAAATAAGAGATAACTAAAAGATGGGAAATACCCAATACTGATCTGATTATTTATAAATTTACTAAGAGTTTTGTGATACTGGACATTCACTCAAAACTAAAGATTAATCTAATACAATGTATGAAAGAGCCTCTACTGAATAGAGTTGTTGGGATACCCCTAGCTAACTCTAGTAAAATTAAAAATTGAAATAAGAGACTGAATATGAAAAATATGTCTATTGTCCTCGAAGTATGAGGACTCACCACTAAAACTGCTGAATACAGATCGGGAACCAATCTATGCATGATCTGGATGTAGCACATAGTTTGCGTCAGTACTTGGAATATAATGAGCATGCATGATATAGATAATAGTTGAATAAATGCATAAGCTGAACAAGGCATAACTGACCAAAGACATAATCTGAACAAAAATGTACATACTGAAATATAACTGAAAAGTTGTGCTAAATGCAGTGACCAAGTACTGATTATGAACATATAATGCTAAGACTGAATACTGAAGTATAAACTGAAAACCTGGCCAAATGCACCAGAGTTTAACTGTGGGAGCTACTATTAACCGACATAAAAACACGTGAGCTAACCATGGAGTCCGATGTATATGCCTCATTGAGATGAGCCAATATACCTTGTCATGGGTATAAAGGCATGACTGGTGTGATCACTAAATCTGATCCCTAACAAACAAACTTTTAAACCTATGGGGGCACGTAGTTCTGGGACTATGAGGGTACGCTTAACCCTAGTCCAACTCGGTGCTAAGCCTACTCCCAACTGGAAATGTGTATGACACAACATAACTGAAATATTGGATAGGTAAATATTCTGACATGTTAACTGAGAATGAAACAATTATGTACTGACAATGTAACATTCAAAATTTGAGGCATGTTTATCTGTTTAACTGACCTAGCAAGTATAATTCATGAATTAATAGAATCTACACAACTAGGGTTCTGAGTTTCATGCAAAGAACAAAGCAAACTTTCCAAGAAACAACCTAATTTGATTTAGGTTACTACAACAACTAAATCACAATAATTATCTATGGTTTTAGAAACCCTAGGTCTAAAAAAGATATATAAAATCAAGAATATGACTGAATTCTAGGGACCTAGTGGATGAAAGGAACCCACTAGTGAAATACCACATACCTGGTAATGAAATCTATGGAGAAATCATTAGATTTTGAGGTTGGAACGAAATAAAACCTGCTGATTGTTCTGAAAACTGTTGTTTCTCTCTTCCCTTTTTGCTCTAAGTTCTGGTGATTAATCGTTTAGGGTAAGTTCTGACTAGAATATTAGGCCTAAATTGAGTAAAACTATGTAGTTTACGCATAAAACAATGTAATTTAAATGCCCAAAGCATAGGGGAAAACACCAAAACGACCCTGACTTAAAAGTTGACGAGGGCCGACCACAGAGCAACTGTCGGTCCGTCGTTGGTACCACGACCCGTCAAGTGGGTAGGGGTTCTTGGCCATGGTCTACTGGTTTTGGGGGTGTCCATTCATGAGCCCTACCATGGCCCGTGTAAAGGACCACATACCGTGACGGCCACCGTGGTTCTTCACTTGGGCTGGGGTCTTATAGCTCTCGACCACGGACGTAACCACGGCCCGTCATCAAGACGACAGCCCGTTGAGGTCTCTGTGGTCTGAGTCTAAGCCTGGGTAGTATTTCCCTTCCTCTATGAGCTCTCCGACAGCTCGTGTGGTGTTCCACGGCCCGTGAACGGCTCCGTCGTCCACCACTTTTGGGTGGGTCTGAACCATGATGAGGGTGACGGACTGTGGTCCTGATCACGGCTCGTGAAGCCTTCTATGATTCACCTTTTTTCTGCAGAAAAGTCCAAATCTGATTATTTAGGTGTTAAAATATCTCCCCCTTGGGAACATTCATCCTTGAATGAAGTATAAACTAGCTGAGTATGGAGGGAAGGAGCTGCAATCCCTAACACTAAATACTAGAAACTAATATCTAACTGAAATGAGTTCCAAGAACATGCAAAATATGTTGAAGTGTAAGAACAACTTGAGGAACAAGATACTGAGACTGAATTGATGCAATACTAAACTTAGAGATTGAGGAGGGACTATTACCTAAAGCTGGAACGGAATCGGAAGAAAAGAGATGAGGATACTTGGTCTTCATGGTTGCTTCTGCTTCCCAAGTAGCTCCCTCTACGGACTGACTCATCCACAAAACCTTCACTGAAGTGACTTCTTTATTCCTCAATCTACGAACCTAACGGTCAAGAATCTCAACTGGCAACTCTTCATAAGCGATACTATCCTTCTCCACCACACTCTCTAATGGTACTATTGATGTCGGATCAGCCACACACTTCTTCAACAAGGAAATATGAAAGAGTGGATGAACCACTGCTAGTTCTGTTGGCAATTCTAACTAATAAGCCACATTACAAACATTTTTCAGGATTCTGTAAGGACCTACATATCTAGGACTGAGCTTCCCTTTCTTGTCGAATCTTATCACCCCTTCATAGGTGACACTTTCAGTAAAACCCAATCATCTATCACAACTCTTAGTCCCTTCTCCTCACATCTGCATAGGACTTCTGACGACTCTGGGCTGTCTTTAGCCTATCTCTGATGAGTTAAACATTTTCCATAGCCTCATGAGCCAAATCTGGCCCAATCACTGTTGCTTTACCTAATTCAAACCAACCAATTGGAGATCTGCATATACACCCGTCTAATGCTTCATAAGGGGCTATCTAAATACTACAATGGTAGTTGTTATGTTAGGCAAACTCTATGAGAGGTAGGTGATCATCCCAATTACCCTTGAATTCGACCATGTAAGCTCTCAACATTTCCTCTAAAGTCTGAATGGTACGCCCTGCCTGACCATCCGTCTGTGGATAAAATGATGTACGTTAGGCAAACTCTATGAGAGGTAGGTGATCATCCCAATTACCCTTGAATTCGACCATGTAAGCTCTCAACATTTCCTCTAAAGTCTGAATGGTATGCCCTGCCTGACCATCCGTCTGTGGATAAAATGATGTACTAAGATTTACCTGAGTACCAAGATCTTTCTGAAATGATTTCCAAAAATGAAAGGTAAACTGAAGACCTCTATCTGAGATGATAGGCAAGGGAACTCCATACAACCTGACTATCTCTTTAATTTAGATTTTAGTGTAGTCCTCCACTGAATCTGTAGTCTTGACAGCCAAGAAGTGAGCGGACTTACTAACTCTGTCTACTATCGCGCAAATAGAGTCATGCGGCCTTCGAGTACAAGGTAAACCTGTAATGACATCCATGTTTATAACTCCCTACTTTAATGTGGAAATATTAATATCTTGAGTCATACCTCCTGGTTTATGATGTTCTACCTTAAGTCTGCTATATCCCATTTAATACCGTTCCACCAAAAGACTTCCCGCTGATCAAGATACTTCTCAGTAGCACCTGGATGAATAGAATACCTAGAGTTATGGGCTTCTGTAAGGATTTTCTCCCTCAACTCACCCACCTTAGGAACACATAAGTGACCCTAGTAATGAAGCACACCATCTCCCATAACCTCGACTTTCTACCGATGAACTGCACCTTTCAAGTGAAGCTATATAGGATCATTATCTTGTTTTTTCCTTAACCTCCACTACCAATAAAGATTTTGATCCATTTTGAACTATCACACCACCACCTGATAATTCCATAAGGATATCTCCTAACCGAGCAAGCCGATGAACATATTTAGCTAACTCTTTCTTGTCTTCCTCAACATATGCTACACTACCCATAGAGAGTCTTCTAAGATCATCAGCTACTACATTCGCCTTACCAGGATGATAAAGCACACTTATGTCATAGTCCTTGATGAATTCAATCCATCTTCTCTAACGAAGATTCAATCTTTCTGGGTGAACACATATTGGTGGCTTTTATGATCTGTGAACACATCAACGTGAACACCATAAATGTAATGTCTCCAAATCGTTAGGCAAAATACTACTGCTGCAAGCTCGAGGTTATGAGTAGGCTAGTTCTTCTCATGCACCTTAAGTTGTCTTGAATCATAAGTTATAACCTAACCTCGCTGCATTAACACAAAACCTAGGCTGACCCTGGATGCATCACAAATATTTATATAGCCGTCTGAACCATCTGGTAGAGTCAAGATAGGAGTTGTAGTCAACCTAGTCTTCACTTCTGAGAAGCTTTACTCACACTCATATGACCACTGAAACTTGATATTTTTCTGAGTCAACTTCGATGAAAATCTTTCCTTAAATCTTCTATAATAACCAGCCAAACCCAAGAAGCTTCTGATATTTGTCGGTGAGGTGGGTATGGGCCATTGATTCACTACCTATTTTTTCTGAGAATCCACTCGGATCCCTTTGCTAGACACCATATGACCAAGGAAAGCAACTGATTGTAACAAAAATTCACATTTCCTAAACTTAACGAATAACTTGCGATCTTTGAGAGTTTACAGAACAACTCTTAGATGAGTCACATGCTCTTCCTCATTCCTTGACTAAATGAGGTTGTCATCAATAAAAACGATAATGAACAAGTCCAAATACTTCTTGAGCACCATGTTCATTAAGTCCATGAAAGCTACATGAGCTTTTTTTTAGTCCGAAAGACATAACTACAAATTCATAATGACCATAGTAAGTCCTAAAGGTTGTTTTCAGAATGTCACTATCTCTGACTTTGAGCTAATGATAGCCAGATCTGAGGTCTATCTTAGAAAATTAACTAGCACCCGAAAGGTGGTCGAACAAGACATCAATCCTGGGGATAGGGTACTTATTCTTGATTGTGACTTTGTTCAACTACCGATAAACAATGCACAATCTAAGGGAACCATCTTTCTTTTTCACGAATAATACTTGAGCACCCCCCATAGAGAGATACTAGGTGTGATGAAGCCCTTATCTAGAAGGTCTTTTAGTTGTTCTTTCAATTCATTAAGCTCGGGTGGAGCCATTTTGTAAAGAGGAATTGAAATAGGCTGGGTATCTTTAAGGAAATCTATTCCGAAGTCGATTTCCCTTTCGATAGAAACTCCAGAATGAACTTTTAGGAACACTTCTGGAAACTCATTTCGTACTGGCACTGACTCAAGAGTTGGGGTTTCGGAGTTTGAATCCTTAACCCGAACAAGATGAAAGATATACCCTTTAGAGATCATCTTCCTAGCCTTAAGGTAAGAGATAAATCGACCTATAGGCGCTGAGCTACTACCCTTCTATTATAAGATTGGTTCATTTGGAAACTGAAATCGAACGATACAAGTTCTACAATCGACTGAGGCATAACAGGAATAGAACTAATCCATGCCTAGAATGATATTGAAATCTACCATTTCTAACTCTACAAGATCTGCTAAGGTGACTTTCTGAGTGACTGTGACAGGGAAATTTTTGTATACCCGTCTCGCCATAACTGGGTCACCAATTGGAGTAGACACTGAGAAGGGTTCTGAAAGAGTTTCTTGACTGACACTGAAGTTTATTGCTATATAGGGAATTACAAAAGACAAAGTAGCCCCTGCATCTAACAATGCATAAACATCTAAATAAAAGACTCATAACGTACCAGTGACCACATCAAGAGAATCTTCGTGTTCATGGCGATCCTGGAGAGCATACAACCTATTTTGTCTCTAACCACCACTTGTACCAGACGTAATGCCCTGCTAAGTTGTGCGAACTCCTGGTACTGCTGGAGATGTAGACTGAGCCCTATTATTGTTACCTCCTTTCCTCAACCTAGTAGAAGAGCAATCGTTCAACCCTTGACCACACTGACCACATCCAAAACACTCATTTGTACTAGCAAGACACTCACCCGAATGGTTTACCACACTTTGGACAAGTTGGGAAAGTCTGATTACCAGAATTACTCCCCTAAGACATAGAGCCTGCTGCCCTACTTTTCTGATCTTGTCAAAACGTGAGGAATAGAGTAGT
This sequence comes from Solanum verrucosum, assembly GCF_900185275.1. Lineage (NCBI taxonomy): Eukaryota > Viridiplantae > Streptophyta > Magnoliopsida > Solanales > Solanaceae > Solanum > Solanum verrucosum. The sequence goes on from NW_026020054.1 coordinate 136,438, forward strand.
AGCTCATGAAGGTATTCTGGCTGTAGATTTATGCTGAAGCTGTGAGTGACTTCCACCTCCCGACTTATGATGACAGTACTCATATTGTCCTGTTCTAGCCTTCTTGTTTTCCTTAGTTATTTATTTAAGCCTATCTCCCTTAACTTGATGAGCATGAGTCATAAGCCTAGAGATATTCAACTCCTCTAACAGCATAGCATTCCTGCACTCTGTCTTTACCAAGTGGGATACCCCCAACAGAAACTTACTCATTTGTGGCCTTGGATTGGCAACCATGTGTGGAGCATACCTGGAGAATTTTGTGAACTTTAGCCCGTACACTTGGACCGACATTGAACCCTTCTTCAAGTTCATAAACTATTGTGCCTTAGCTTCTCTCAACTTCCTTGGGAAAAACCTGTCCAGAAAATCTCCAGTAAAAAAAATTCCCATGTCACAGGAGTTGCATCCACACCCCTATTTTCTTTCCATTGAGTGAACCAAATGTGATCTACATTCTTAAGCTGGTAGAATACGAAATCCACCCTATCATTACTTGTCACTTGCATCACTCTAAATATTTTCTTAACCTTATCAATGAAGTTTTGCGGGTCCTCACCAATATGTGACCCTAGAAACTTAGGTGGATTCATCATAACAAATTATCAAACCCTAGTTGCAGCTGATCCAACATTAGAGTCACTAGAAACTGGGACCTACTGATTATTCTGATTGGCTACACTCTGAGACAAAAGCTGGATCGCATTATGAAACTCTGCATTCAAAACCTAATGGTCTGGGACAAGAGGAATTGCATTTAGCATTGCGTACATTTGCATTTCATGCGTAAGCTCTACGAGGAAGCATGATCTGAAAAACATAACGATTGATTAAAACAGAGAAATTGGATCATACCTCACGCGCAATAAGAGTAGAATGGAGAGTGAAGTTTTTCTGATAACACTTCACAGCCTCCCTTTCATAGATATGGTGCACTTCACACCCATGAAAAAGACTCTACTTAGTGCGACTTTTAGACATCCTAGGACTCTTAAGCCTAATGATCTAATACCAAGTTTGTCATGCCTCGAGGCTACCACCTAAACATAAACATGGAACCTAGGATCACGAGTGACCCAAGCTAACCCTGAAGCTGGCATATCATAAGCCTACTAAAATAACTAAATAAAGAGATACAATGCAAAACCTAAAACAAAAGAGAACTAAAACAAGGGGAATAACCAATACTAATCTTAATAAATATAAATTTACTAAGATTTAGTGATACTGAACATTCACTCAAAACTAAAGCTTAATCTAATACTATGTCTGAAAAAGCCTCTACTGACTAGAGTTGTTGGGACATGCCACCGCTAACTCTAGCAAAATCGAAAACTGAAATAAGAGACTAAATATGAAAAACATGTCTATTATCCTCGAAGTATGAGGACTCACCACTAAAACTGACGAATACGGATTAGGAACCGATTGATGCGCTATCTGGATGCAGAATACCTAAACCTACATCATGAATGGAGGTAATGCAGAGTATCCGTCAGTACTTGGAATGCATTGAGCATGCAGGATATAGATAATAGTTGAATAAACACATAAGTTGAACAATGTATAACTCAGCATAGACATAATTTGAACAATAATGTACATACTGAAACATAACTTAAAAGCTGAGCTAAATGCAATGACCAAGTACTAATTATCAATATAACATGTTGAGACTGAATACCGAAGTATAAACTTAAAACCTTTCCAAATGCACTAGAGTCAAACTGTGGGAGCTACTATTAATCGATATAAAATGACGTGAGCTACCGTGGAGTCCAATGTATACGCCTCATCGAGAGGACCTAATATTTCTTGCCTGGGTATAAAGGCATGACTAGCGTGATCACTAAATCTGATGCCCTAAGAGGGCACTTAAACTTATAGGGGCACGCAGTTCTAGGACTATGAGGGTACGCTTAGCCCTAGTCCAACTCAGTACTAAGCCTACTCTCAACTGGAATTGTGTATGACACAACATAACTGAAATACTGGATAGCTCAGTATTCTTACATGCTCACTTTGAATACAACATTTATATACTGACAATGTAACATTCAAAATCTAAGGCATGTTTATATGTTTAACTTACCTAGCAAGTGTAATTCATGAACTAAGAGAATCTACACAACTAGGGTTCTGAGTTTCATGCAAAGAACTAAGAAAAGTTTCCAAGAAACAAGATAATTTGATTTAGGATACTACAACAGCTAAATCACAATAATTAACTAAGGTTTTAGAAATCCTAGGTCTAAACAAGATATAGAAAATCAATAAACTGTCTTAATTCAAGGGACCTAATGGATGAAAGGAACCCACTAGTGAAATCACACATAACTGGTGACGAAATCTACGGAGAAATAATTCAATTTCACGGTTGGAATTGAAGAAAACCTGCTGATTATTCTTGTGAAATCTGGCACCTCTCTCTTGTCTTTTTGCTTAATGTTTTGGTGATTAATAGTTTAGGGTAGGTTCTGACTAGAATATTAGGCCTAAATTGAGTAAAATGACGCAGTTTAGGTGTATAACAATCTGGTTTATATGCCCAATGCATAGGGGAAAACACCAAAATGACCATGACTTAAAAGTTGACGAGGGCCAACCACGGAGCCACTGACGATCCGTCGTTGGGATCACGGCCCATCATATGGGTCGTGGTTGGCCATAGTCTACTGGTTCTGGGGGAACTTTGCGAGCCCTACCACGGCGTGTGTGAAGGACCAAGGATCGTGAAAGCCACTGTAGTTCTTCACTTGGGTTGGGGGTCTGCTGGCTTAGGACCACATACGTAACCACAACCCGTCATCAAGATCATGGCTCATGAAGAGCTCTTTCTGATGCCTGAGCCTGGGTGGTTTTGCCTTTTCTCTATGAGCCCTCCCACGACCCGTGAACAGCTCTGTAGTCCACCACTTCTGGGTGGGTGTGAACCACGATGAGGGTGACAGACCCTGGTCCTTATTACGGCTCGTGAACCCCTCTGTGGTTTACCTTTTTTTGCAGAAAAGTCCAAGTCTAATTTCTGAGGTGTTACATAATTGGAGAACCCCATGTTGAGATGTTAAGTCTGATGAAACCTTTATATAGAAGGTCATTTAACTATCTTCCAACTCTTAAAGCTCAATTGGTGCCATTATGTAGATCCCACCCAAAATGGAAATTTATTTCGAAATAAACTTTCTTCAAGATAACCGGACAATCTCAATTCCAAAAAGATCTTCGAAAACACTTCTAGAAATTCATTAACCACTGGAACTGAATGGAGGGGTTGGGGTTTCGGACGTACATTCCTTAATCCAGACAAAATGGTAGATGCAACCTTTATATATTATCTTTCTAGCTCTAAGGTAAGAGATATCATCTCTTTAGCTTTAAGTTAAGAGACAAGAAGACCTATCGCCTCTAAAGTACTACCCTTCCACCTTATGCCTCGTTCATTAGGAAATTAGACTTGAGCAAATCTAGTTATACAACCAACCGAGGCATAACAAGTGTGTACCCAGTCCATGCCAAGAATAGTATTAAAATAAAAAAATTCTAACTCTACTAGATCAATTGTGGTGACTTTTTGAAAAACGTATACAACGAAATTTATGTAAACCCATTTAGCTAAGAAAGACTCACCAACAAGAGTAGAGATTGAGAAGGGTTTTAATAAGATTTCGTTAGTGACATCAAAATTCAGTGCAATATATGAAGTCACCAAAAAAGTATGGCTTATAGATTTTGTAATGTATACACATCAAGTTGAATGAAATGTAACATAGTACCAACTACATCAAGGGAATCTTCATGATCCTAGTGAGTGTACATAGCAAGGATCCCTTTCTAGCAATGATCTCCACCCACACTAAATAAAACATCACGTTGAGTCCGGCGACCTCCTAGAGATATTGAATGGTTGGTCTGAGTCAGCTCGCAAATATCTTTGCCCCTCATTGAGACCACTAGGCACTCCGTCAATATGTGACCTAGCTTGCCACATTTAAATTGCCACCACTCCCAACCATACACTCTAGGGGGTTGTTATTTCCAAAATTCTTACAGACCGGAAAACTAAGGCCTATATTGATATTGCCATGGGACTTAGAGCATGGTTCCCTATCTTTGTTCTCCTATCGTAATTTGGGTACTTGGGGAAATAACATAGGATGAGAGTGGACCTCAAAATATCTTAAGAAACTAAGAGAGATTGCCACTACTCGATTTTTGTTGAGAGTAGTCCACACTTTGTTCTAGCCCTCTTACTCTCCCTCTCATATTCCTTAAGCTTCTCTCCTTTAATATGTTGAGCATGAATAATCAATATAGAGATGTACATATCCTTAATCAACATAGAGGTGATGCATTCTTTGACCACACAGTTAGAAACACCTGAAACAAACTTACTCATACGGGCCCTAAAATCGGCCACCATCAATAGAGCATACTTAAAGAGTTGAGTAAACATTAGAGAATATTCCTTTACACTTATGTTAACCTGATTTAGATTAAGAATTCCTAAAATTTGGCTTCCCTTAACTCAAGTGGGAAGAATCTGTCGAGGAATGCATCCACAAACTTATCTTCCCTCCACTGGGCCTATATCAACAACCCTATCATCCCTTCACTGCTTGTTCCGAATCTGAGCTACAAACTTAACCTAGTCCACTTGGTCTGTATCCTGACCACAAGACTTATAGCTGAAGAAGATCAGTTTTTGTAGCATTACATATTCATGGAAAATAATTTGTGCAAGAAAGTTAGCTCACAAGACTAGATCCAAGTATTTCAATAGAGTGAAGTTGAGTGCTAAGTAAGGATAGAAATACTTAGCATGGAAGATGAATTTGAGACAACATCAACTCATTGTGCTTCATGACTTGTTCTAACTGAGATTCTTTGTTTATGCGATAAAGCAGAGCTTTGCAGAGGAGTCAGATTAGCTGAAGATGACGTCGATGCAAATGTCTCTTCATATTTCTCTGATGACTGTTTTTGAAATTGGTGTTACCACACTTTTAGGTATGTCATTTTATCTTTAGTTTTTCATTTAGTTTTGTTTTGCTTTACTTTCATCAATGAGAAAAATAGAAGACATGATCTGCACCATATATTTCTAAATGAATTGTAACTTTAGGGACAAAAAAATGCATTGGTATTGCCTATTGGGTTAACCACTCCACCTTACAAAATTAGTCCTTAAGTGCACACATGCTCAGTAGCTGAGAAACACAGGTAGACACTGGTTAGTGTTGCTCTTCTTTTACCATAAGTGTTACATAACATATGCCCTTCATATCAATTAATCGAACTCGAGAAATATTTAAACATAGAAACATCTCTATTATAAAAATAATAATGATCCTAATTTGAAAAGTTCTTATGGTTGAGGCGCGGATATCTCTCTCTTTAAGGAGATTCAAGCTCACAACATCAAATGTATTTCAATGCTCTAGAAATAGTCTTCTTGACTTGCCCCCTCCAGGATACAATAGCCTTATCACTAAATGTAACTCAACAAACTCTGGACAAGATTTGAGTCCAAAGTTTAACAAAAAGAAAACCTCCCTTCAACTAATAAGAACTCTCTTTTTGACAAACTTGTATGCACTCTATATTTTTCTTGTGTTTAAAATAAATGAAAACCACCACTATTTATAGTTGAGGAAGCCTACCTAGCAATGAATAGGAAGATGCTGGGGTAGTAAATAGTGAAGATAATTATCCTAGAGGTTACATATGTTATAAGGCATAATGAAGACAGAATAATGAGAATCTTATAAGGAGAATTAATCGTCATAAATAAGCATTTCACGTTCTACCAGAAACCACAAAGTGGGCAACAAAAACCTCAATGTTCTCAACATTGAATCACTAATCAAGAATGGCAATTAATAAAATTCTAATGGGCAAAAAGAGGTAATGTATGATGAGTCCACAATTTGAAATCATTTAGGGATTTATTTCGATTAATTTAGTGTCCTCAAATGCTTATTTTGAACCAATAATTGATGTAAAATCCTTGATTTCCAGGTATTTGGGTCAAGGAACAAATCATGGACACTAATGGGCAAAAAGGAACAAGGCAGCTGAAGGAAGGAAGAAAATAGGCCCTGATGATCGCCTAATACATTAGGTGAGTCGCCGAGTGGCCATTGTCTCGCCTAAAGTATCAGTGTGCCAAGTCCTAAAGGCAAAAATCAAGTCGGCGATGAAAAGGAGCAGTCAATGTGTTGACAAATGGTTTTGCGATGCAGTGTTGGATCGCCCAAAGTTACAGAACTTGAGGATGCTGAATGCCAAAGAAAAACGGTAATAGAAATGACAAAAAGGCGGATCACCAAGTTGATCAGCGATCCCGACTTACTGCACCGAATGGTCCTTCACAGCATATTTTTGGCGACTATAAATAAATTTTCAAACATTATGTTTAGTATCAAATTTTATTCTGAACATTCACTAGAGTAATTTTTCAGTTAAAACTCTGGGTCTGGCGACAAAACTATTCCTTAGCATTGAAGAATTGAAGTTTTCCATTTTTGAGAAATTGGAAGTGGGTCTTTGAGATTCTTCAATTTGGACCTGTGTAAAGACAAAATTAATCTTACCCAGTTGATGGAAACACAATTTGGTAACGATTTCTATCTTTTTATGTTCTCTAGCTAAAACCTCAATTCTTGGGGTGTGATTATAGGTTGATTTAGCTTATAGGTAATGTAAATTGATACTTTAAATGTTGTTTAAAGGTGATTCAATCAGTAATTGTGGGTTAATTTAAAGGGTTGTAGTTGCAAATGCAATTCCACCTTCGTGTTTTTGCCTTGCTCGAGAGAGATGTTTTAAAACCAAGGCTACTGATTTGATGGTCTGTGGGTATTAGGTTGTCATGGGTTCATCTCGAGAGAGCGAATCCTAGACCCTTTTCCACACATTCAACACAAGAGAGTGAATGGACTAAAGCGTAGATTGTTCTTAATTGCTACTTATTGGTGTTCGAGAGAAACTAATTTGATTCGGGGTAAATTGTTCAAGAGAAAGTTTATCCCCACTAAAGTCTAGCTTATTCATTGATTTACAAGTACTTACAATTAGTTGCAATCACTCATTTATCTACCTTAGCCGATAATTCAATCACATCCCAAGAACTCGTCTCATTACTTCTTAATTCGTGTTATTTTCTATTATTGTAGCTGATAATTATAATCAAACCCTCCATATTTGACACTTGTGTCACCCTTAATTTGAATTGTGTTTTTATTTGAAAATATTTATTATTATGGTTGACATGAACATATTCATACTTGTCTATTGATTCTAAAAAATGTACCACTCCTTGTGGGATTAGATCCCAACTCACTTAGTTGGGTTATATTACTGACTAATGATCGTTGGCACTTAGAATTGGAAGAAATGTCCTGATACGTGAAATCAAAATGGCGCCGCTGTCAGGAAGTGGTTTTGGTTGAGAATTTTTAGTTAAGTTGAATTTTTTTATTGTTAATCATAGTTGAACTTACTTAATTTTAGTTTTGTTTTGCTTGTTTGTGTTTTGAAACAGGAAGTATGAGTGTGAACGGAAGCAATGGTAACTAAGTAGGCCACCAAGATGATATCAGAAACCTTAACGATGTAAACTAGCCTAATGCTAATGGCCCCATCTAATGGGTGGAATTTGTGCCATTCTCTTGCCTTCTTAAGAAGGGAATGTTGTGTTCCATATTACAAGTACTATGTTGCAGCTTTTGCAATTAAAGGGGTTGTTCGGTGGTTTGGCTCATGAGGATCCCCATGAGCATATTAGAAACTTCGTGGATGTTTGTGGACCGTTCTTCTTCAAGAACATATCCCAAAAGTCAGTCCGGTTGAGGTTGTTCCCTTTCTCTTTGATGGGACGAGCATGTAAGTGGCTGGCTGAATTGCCATGTGAATCAATCATTTTGTGGCAAAAACTGGTCACCACGTTTCACGTGTGATTTTTCCCTCCTTAGAAGATGATGACTCTCTGGGACAGGATTCAAAGCTTTAAGAGGTTGGAGGGTGAGACAATTCATGAGACTTGGTTGTGATTCAAGAAGTTGGTCCTGTAATGCCCAACCCATGGTTTGCTCGACAACGATTTGCTGCAGCATTTTTAGCGGAGTCTTGACTCGGTAAACAAGGGCGTTGCTGACCAACTTTATCCTGGAGGCTTGATGCAACAACCTTATGTGATAGCAGCTCAACTCTCGGATGACATGACCACTATCAATCGAGCTTGGTACGCCCGTGAAGACCAGGTCTCTCCTCTCACATTCAGATGGCCAAAGAGCAAATGGAGATAGACCAAGAGAGGGACCAAAACATGGCCAAGATCATGACAGAACTTGGCAGTTTGTCTAAAAATGTCATGGGAGCTGGTGCTCGGAGTTTCAATGTCATGGATGTTGGGTGTGTGAACTCGAAGAAGCCAAGTTCGAGGCCTTGTACAACAAAGAGGTGAATTTCCTAACCAACCAAGGTGGTGGTTATCGTTGAAACTACTCGAGGTAGGGTGGTAACCAATGTTGGAACATAAATGAAGGTTGAAAGGATCGTGATCGAGAGTGGAGGGATCAAAATCCCAATTGGAAGGATATGGAGAAGGATAGGTATATGCCTCCCCACGAGAGTCAAAAGCCAAAGGATTCGGAAGGTGGTCGGTCTGAGGATATGCTTTCTCGTATCCTCAAGAAAGTTTAGGGGTCAGACAAGGTTTTGAAAGAAATAAAAGAAGATGTGTCGACCCTTAGACATATTGTTACCTCACATTCCATCTCGATCAAGCAGTTGGAGACCCAAATGGATCATATCTCGTCTCATCTAAATCTGAGACAGCATGGGGAGCCGCCTAGTAATACTATGGCCAACTCCAAGAATGAGGTTTGAGTATGGATTTTTGTCGTGTCGCGACGTTAACTAAGGCACTGCTTGGGAGGCAACCCAATTTTTATTTGCTTTCTTTTTAAGTTTGAAATAATGGCGTGTTAATTGTCCAGGTCAAAGTACAGGTTGGCGAGCTAATAGTCAAGTCGGCACATCGCCAAAGAGGTGGTGTGCCCGACTTGGACCGCCATTGGACTCAAGATACTTTTAAATTGGAGTCTGTAAAGCATGGTGAGCCCAGGAAATACTTGGCGAATCGCCAACCAGGACCTAGCCTACCGTTTGGACCCCCACATTAACTAAAGGTCCTGTGAAACTCGGCGAGGTAAGTGCCCACTTGGCGTGTTGTCAAGTGGGTCGGCAAGTAAAACTAATGTCGCCGAATGGGCAAGAACTGGACAGTTTTTCAAGGACAAAGGTTTAAACTTCCAACTCTTTCATTTTCCCTCAATTCTAAACTTCCAAATCTCACACCCGCAAAATATTCTCTATATTTTTGCATTTTTACTATATTTGAGTCATTGATTGTGTGCTCGGAGTTGGAATCTTTGCCGCCTAGCTTTTCAAATCTTTATTATTCGGCATCTAAGACATGGCAAGACCAAAAGTTGTCGATAGAGACATGCCACCCCATAAGAAGGCTAAGGGGATAACTATCAACGAGGATGCCGCTATATCCATGGCTAAGGCCACTAAACTTCCCACATCTTATGGGAAAGGCAAAGGAAATGAGAAGCACTTGCGTCACTGAAGGCCAACTCTGATACTAACGGGATCTATGCCACTCACCTCACCACTTCTGAGAGTGAGGGTGAGCACCAAGAGCAGTAGGCTACAACTTTGGAGCTCGAAGATGCTGAATTGTTAGCAGCACAGAGGGCTGAGCTGTGATCTAAAAGGATGAATGATCCGTCTACGATCAGGAGTCCTCAGGCCACCACTACTCTTCCTCCCGCTCCAGCACAGACTGTGGTCCTAGCACCACCAGTACATGGTCCTCCTCCCAAGTCTATGAACAAAATGAAGATTGGGGGAATGAGGACAATTATTGAGGAGAAGTGTTTGTCCACTGATGGGGTCATTGATAGGTACCCGGAGATAATGAGTTGCCTAAAGTCACACAAGTTCAAGTTGTTCACTCAACCCTGATTTCCTTTTATTACAAATTGGGTATGGGAGTTTTACGCAGCTTATGGAGCCTTATACCACAGAAAAAGAAGCAGGCAACTGCATTCAAACCGGTTGACTATGTAGTTGTCCGGGATAAGAAAGTGATGTGTGACTCTACTACTATAAATGTTGTTTTGGAGTGTACCAACAACATTGTTGACGCTCACCAGTACAAGGTGAAGACTAAGTCCTTGAAGGGAATGAAAAGTTGGCTTGCCCCTCTCCTATGTGATGGCACTCTGAGGTGGTTGGAGGCAGGGGCTCTGATAGAAAAGAGGGACTTACATATAGCTGTAAAGTAGTGGATTGGCTTTATCAGCAGTATTGTCATGCCATCCCCGAATGAGTCTGTCCTTCGCCACACAAAGGTGACTTGTCTTGGCTCGATCATTGCACAAGAACGCATAAATTTAGGTATGATTGAAATTGTGACCTTTCTTTATCCATTACCCATAATCCTCATGATTTGTGGTTTGATTGAATAGCCAACTAAGGCCAAAAGCCTAAGTTGGGAGTGTGGTGAAAAGAGAAGATAAATAAAGAAATGCAAAGAAGTCCCTTTAACCCATGATTTTGAGAAAGATGGAACCCCTCCATACAAAACAGGAGAGAAAAAGAAGAAAAGAATGAAAAAGTTATGGAATAAAGCTGTGAAAGTGCAAAGAAAATGGGGTGTCCAACAATCCATGGAAGATGAATATTGGGGTTACTTTTGAGCATGAACGAGAATGATGAAGAAAAAGAAAGAAAGTGTTGATCATACCACTTTTCATGAGGACTACAACCATTGACCCTAAATGACAATACCTTTGCACTTAGCCCCGTTGCAAGCCTTGAAAAGACCTTTTTGATCTTGAGTGAGCTGAAACAATTGTTGATTGGAAAATAAGGGCAAACTTATGGGTGAAATAATGCATTGTGTTCATCTTTGTGAGTGTGAGTGTTAACTTTGATTCTAGAGCTCTAAATTATTGAACCATTGTGTGTGAATATGGAATCATTATTTGTGTGAGGGCATTTGAGTACCTTTGTTGAGCTTGAACTTGCATTTGAAGCAAGTATTGTGAACTTGAGAATCTTTGATAATGGTGAGTCACAAGTTGAATCTTTGAGTGCACAATTGATCCTTGCATGAGTAAGTTTAGTCTTTTTGTGTGCATTCATCATTCAGTCTTGTGTAACAGTATTTGAGACATCCTTTCTGAACTGTTGAACTTGAGTTTTACTTGAGGACAAGTAAAAGTTTAAATTGGGGGTGTTGATGAGTCCACAATTTGGACTCATTTAGGGCTTTAATTGGATAAATTTAGTGTCCTCACATGCTTATTTTGTGCCAATAACTAATGTAACATCCTTGATTTCCAAGTATTTGGATTGAGGAACAAAGCATGGACACTAATGGCCAAAAAGGAACAAGGCAGCCAAAAGAAGGAAGAAAAGAAAGGTTGATGATCGCCTAATCCATTGGGCGAGTTGCCGAGTGGCAATCGTCTCACCTAAAGTTCCAGTGTGCCAAGCCTTGAAGGCAAAAATCAAGTCGGTGATAGAAAAGAGTAGTCGGTGTGTCGCCGAATGGTTCCGCGATGCAGTGTTGGATCGCCCAAAGTTACAGAACTTAAGGATGCTGAAGACCAAAGCAAAACAACGATAGCACTGACCAAAGAGTGGATCGCAGAGTTGATCGGCGATCCCAACTTACTGCGCCGAATGGTCCTTCACAGCATATTTTTCGCGACTATAGGTACATTTTCAAACATTATGTTTAATATCAAATTTTATTATGAACATTCATTAGAGTAATTTTTGAGTTAGAACTCTGAGTCTGCAGACAAAACTTTTCCTTAGCCTTGAAGAATTAAAGTTTTCTATTTTTGAGAAATTGGAAGTGGGTCTTTTAGATTCTTCGATTTGGACCTTTGTAAAGACGAAATTAATCTTACCCAGTTGATGGAAACACAATTTGGTAACGATTTCTATCTTTTTATGATGTCTAGCTAAAATCCCAATTCTTAGGGTGTGATTATGTGATTATGGGTTGATTTAGCTTATGGGTATTGTAAGTTGATAGTTTAAATGATGTTTAAAGGTGATTTCAATTAGTAATTGTGGGTTAATTTAAAGGGTTGTAGTTGCAAATGCAATTCTACCTTCGTATTTTTGTCTTTCTCGAGAGAGAGGTTTTAAAACCAAGATTATTGATTTGATGGTCTGTGGGTATTATGTTGTCATAGGTTCAGCTCGAGAGAGTGAATCCAAAACCCTTTTCCACACATTCAGCTCAAGAAAGTGAATGGACTAAAGCGTAGGTTGTTCTTAATTGCTTCTTATTGGTGTTCGAGAGAAACCAATTTGATTCGGGGTAAATTGTTTGAGAGAAAGTTTATCCCCATTAACGTCTAGCTTATTCACTGATTTATAGCTATTTACTATTAGTTGCAATCACTCATTTGTCTACCTTAGCCTATAATCCAATCACATCCTAAGTACCCGTCTCATTACTTGTTAATTCGTGTTATTTGTTGTTTTTGTAGCTGATAATTAGAATCAAACCCCTCCTTATTTCACACTTGTGTCACCCTTTAATTTGAATTATGTTTTTAATCGAAAATATCTACTCATATGGTTGACTTGAACATATTCATACTTGTGTATTGATTCTCAAACACGTACCATCCCTCTGGGATTCGACCCCAACTCACTTAGTTGTGTCATATTACTAACTAACGATCGTTGGCACTTAGAATTGTAAGAAGTGTCCTGATACGTGAAATCAATGCACCATAGGCAATTATGCCTAACTTCTGACAGGTGTGAAACAAACGGATTAGTACTACACTTTAATATGATTAAGAAAATATTAAAATTCTCACATAACCTCATAGAACCAATAATCCCCCACTCATATTAAAATTGAACAAGAAAGTATACTAGTTGAAGGAAGACTACTATGCATAATAAAAGTGCGCTCTGCATTGAACTTTTACTTAGTGAAATAGTAACTCTTACTCTAGAGTCGTAGTGGTCTCAGAATTTAAATATGACTGCTTAATGGGAATAAAATATAATTGTCCATACATAATAATCAAGGTGTTGACATGAGTTCTAAAAGACATAATGTTACAACCTTGTGCTATCCCGGTTCATGAGTACTTTTGAGAATAAGCCCAATTCTCATAGGAAGCGACTTACTTCCACACTCACATAGATGAAATATGTCGAGAGTGTCCTCACATGCTTATTTTGTGCCAATAACTAATGTAACATCCTTGATTTCCAAGTATTTGGATTGAGGAACAAAGCATGGACACTAATGGCCAAAAAGGAACAAGGCAGCCAAAAGAAGGAAGAAAAGAAAGGTTGATGATCGCCTAATCCATTGGGCGAGTTGCCGAGTGGCAATCGTCTCACCTAAAGTTCCAGTGTGCCAAGCCTTGAAGGCAAAAATGAAGTCGGTGATAGAAAAGAGTAGTCGGTGTGTCGCCGAATGGTTCCGCGATGCAGTGTTGGATCGCCCAAAGTTACAGAACTTAAGGATGCTGAAGACCAAAGCAAAACAACGATAGCACTGACCAAAGAGTGGATCGCAGAGTTGATCGGCGATCCCAACTTACTGCGCCGAATGGTCCTTCACAGCATATTTTTCGCGACTATAGGTACATTTTCAAACATTATGTTTAATATCAAATTTTATTATGAACATTCATTAGAGTAATTTTTGAGTTAGAACTCTGAGTCTGCAGACAAAACTTTTCCTTAGCCTTGAAGAATTAAAGTTTTCTATTTTTGAGAAATTGGAAGTGGGTCTTTTAGATTCTTCGATTTGGTCCTTTGTAAAGACGAAATTAATCTTACCCAGTTGATGGAAACACAATTTGGTAACGATTTCTATCTTTTTATGATGTCTAGCTAAATTCCCAATTCTTAGGGTGTGATTATGTGATTATGGGTTGATTTAGCTTATGGGTATTGTAAGTTGATAGTTTAAATGATGTTTAAAGGTGATTTCAATTAGTAATTGTGGGTTAATTTAAAGGGTTGTAGTTGCAAATGCAATTCTACCTTCGTATTTTTGTCTTTCTCGAGAGAGAGGTTTTAAAACCAAGATTATTGATTTGATGGTCTGTGGGTATTATGTTGTCATAGGTTCAGCTCGAGAGAGTGAATCCAAAACCCTTTTCCACACATTCAGCTCAAGAAAGTGAATGGACTAAAGCGTAGGTTGTTCTTAATTGCTTCTTATTGGTGTTCGAGAGAAACCAATTTGATTCGGGGTAAATTGTTTGAGAGAAAGTTTATCCCCATTAACGTCTAGCTTATTCACTGATTTATAGCTATTTACTATTAGTTGCAATCACTCATTTGTCTACCTTAGCCTATAATCCAATCACATCCTAAGTACCCGTCTCATTACTTGTTAATTCGTGTTATTTGTTGTTTTTGTAGCTGATAATTAGAATCAAACCCCTCCTTATTTCACACTTGTGTCACCCTTTAATTTGAATTATGTTTTTAATCGAAAATATCTACTCATATGGTTGACTTGAACATATTCATACTTGTGTATTGATTCTCAAACACGTACCATCCCTCTGGGATTCGACCCCAACTCACTTAGTTGTGTCATATTACTAACTAACGATCGTTGGCACTTAGAATTGTAAGAAGTGTCCTGATACGTGAAATCAATGCACCATAGGCAATTATGCCTAACTTCTGACAGGTGTGAAACAAACGGATTAGTACTACACTTTAATATGATTAAGAAAATATTAAAATTCTCACATAACCTCATAGAACCAATAATCCCCCACTCATATTAAAATTGAACAAGAAAGTATACTAGTTGAAGGAAGACTACTATGCATAATAAAAGTGCGCTCTGCATTGAACTTTTACTTAGTGAAATAGTAACTCTTACTCTAGAGTCGTAGTGGTCTCAGAATTTAAATATGACTGCTTAATGGGAATAAAATATAATTGTCCATACATAATAATCAAGGTGTTGACATGAGTTCTAAAAGACATAATGTTACAACCTTGTGCTATCCCGGTTCATGAGTACTTTTGAGAATAAGCCCAATTCTCATAGGAAGCGACTTACTTCCACACTCACATAGATGAAATATGTCGAGAGTGTCCTCACATGCTTATTTTGTGCCAATAACTAATGTAACATCCTTGATTTCCAAGTATTTGGATTGAGGAACAAAGCATGGACACTAATGGCCAAAAAGGAACAAGGCAGCCAAAAGAAGGAAGAAAAGAAAGGTTGATGATCGCCTAATCCATTGGGCGAGTTGCCGAGTGGCAATCGTCTCACCTAAAGTTCCAGTGTGCCAAGCCTTGAAGGCAAAAATGAAGTCGGTGATAGAAAAGAGTAGTCGGTGTGTCGCCGAATGGTTCCGCGATGCAGTGTTGGATCGCCCAAAGTTACAGAACTTAAGGATGCTGAAGACCAAAGCAAAACAACGATAGCACTGACCAAAGAGTGGATCGCAGAGTTGATCGGCGATCCCAACTTACTGTGCCGAATGGTCCTTCATAGCATATTTTTCGCGACTATAAGTACATTTTCAAACATTATGTTTAATATCAAATTTTATTATGAACATTCATTAGAGTAATTTTTGAGTTAGAACTCTGAGTCTGCAGACAAAACTTTTCCTTAGCCTTGAAGAATTAAAGTTTTCTATTTTTGAGAAATTGGAAGTGGGTCTTTTAGATTCTTCGATTTGGACCTTTGTAAAGACGAAATTAATCTTACCCAGTTGATGGAAACACAATTTGGTAACGATTTCTATCTTTTTATGATGTCTAGCTAAAATCCCAATTCTTAGGGTGTGATTATGTGATTATGGGTTGATTTAGCTTATGGGTATTGTAAGTTGATAGTTTAAATGATGTTTAAAGGTGATTTCAATTAGTAATTGTGGGTTAATTTAAAGGGTTGTAGTTGCAAATGCAATTCTACCTTCGTATTTTTGTCTTTCTCGAGAGAGAGGTTTTAAAACCAAGATTATTGATTTGATGGTCTGTGGGTATTATGTTGTCATAGGTTCAGCTCGAGAGAGTGAATCCAAAACCCTTTTCCACACATTCAGCTCAAGAAAGTGAATGGACTAAAGCGTAGGTTGTTCTTAATTGCTTCTTATTGGTGTTCGAGAGAAACCAATTTGATTCGGGGTAAATTGTTTGAGAGAAAGTTTATCCCCATTAACGTCTAGCTTATTCACTGATTTATAGCTATTTACTATTAGTTGCAATCACTCATTTGTCTACCTTAGCCTATAATCCAATCACATCCTAAGTACCCGTCTCATTACTTGTTAATTCGTGTTATTTGTTGTTTTTGTAGCTGATAATTAGAATCAAACCCCTCCTTATTTCACACTTGTGTCACCCTTTAATTTGAATTATGTTTTTAATCGAAAATATCTACTCATATGGTTGACTTGAACATATTCCTACTTGTGTATTGATTCTCAAACACGTACCATCCCTCTGGGATTCGACCCCAACTCACTTAGTTGTGTTATATTACTAACTAACGATCGTTGGCACTTAGAATTGTAAGAAGTGTCCTGATACGTGAAATCAATGCACCATAGGCAATTATGCCTAACTTCTGACAAGTGTGAAACAAACGGATTAGTACTACACTTTAATATGATTAAGAAAATATTAAAATTCTCACATAACCTCATAGAACCAATAATCCCCCACTCATATTAAAATTGAACAAGAAAGTATACTAGTTGAAGGAAGACTACTATGCATAATAAAAGTGCGCTCTGCATTGAACTTTTACTTAGTGAAATAGTAACTCTTACTCTAGAGTCGTAGTGGTCTCAGAATTTAAATATGACTGCTTAATGGGAATAAAATATAATTGTCCATACATAATAATCAAGGTGTTGACATGAGTTCTAAAAGACATAATGTTACAACCTTGTGCTATCCCGGTTCATGAGTACTTTTGAGAATAAGCCCAATTCTCATAGGAAGCGACTTACTTCCACACTCACATAGATAAAATATGTCGAGAGTGCTCCTATGAGTTTAACAGTCCACTCATACGAACTACATATTTTCATTAAGAGCTCTTGTAAATTCAACCTTTATAAATCACTATAGGAAACAATGCACTAATAACATAGGTATGGAATAAAAAATAGTACATTTTTTCACAATAAGTTATCATAAAATTTGTTTTTCTCATTGAAACTAGTTATAGTATCTCGAGTCCTCAAGTTGGGTTTCCTCATATATGACTCAAGGATTTATAGGCTTCAATCTCATTGCCCTCGATGTGCTCCAGACCTTTTATCTTATTAAGGTATTAGTAAGAGGATCTGCAAGATTATCACACGATTTGATATAATTAATAATAATGGTACAACTTGTCAAATGTGATCTTACATTATTGTGTTTCCTACTTAAAGGTCTGCATTTACCATTGTAAAAACTGTTTGAACTCTACCAATCACAGCAGTGCTATCACAATGAATCGAAATAGAAGAATTGGTTTTTCAAAATAAGGTATTCGAAATAATAAATCTCTTAGCTAATTCACTTCCTCACTAGATGAAGCTAAAGCAATTAGTTCAGCATCTATGATAGAGTTACCAACTATAATTTGCTTTTTTGATCTCCAACAAAAAGCACCACCACCAAAAGTAAATATATAACCGGTTGTAGAACAGGAATCAGCTGAAAAAGTATTACAATTTGCATCAAAAAAGCCTTTTAAGTACAGTAGAATATTTATATATGAATTAACTACATGTTTTTATCCTAATTAAATATATCATCATTTTGTTATAGCATGCAAATGCTCATTACCTGACTTCCTTGAAAACCAGCTAAGTATTCCTACTGTATATGCAATATCAGATCTAGTGCAATCAGTCATATATCTCAAACTTCCAATTAAACTAGCATATTTCTTTTGATTTTTTACATCATTTTCACTTTCAACAGAAAATAAGTGAACACTTGAATCAAAAGGAGTTACAACATGCTTGCAATCAAGAAAGTTATATTTTTTCAATATCTTCTTAACATGATATGAATGGTCAAGGAAAATTCCATCACATGTTCTTGTAATTTTTTATTCCAAGAATAAAGTTTGCATCACCAAGATCTTTCATATTAAAATGGCTTGTAAGAATATTTTAGCTTCGTCAATAACATTCATGTTACAGCCAAAGATCAATAAATCGTCAACATATAGGCAAATAATAACATTTGAATTATTCCATAACTTATGATATATGTAATTATCACACCCATTTGTTTTAAAACTCTTTTTGACCATGCTGGAATCAAACTTTTAATGATATTGCTTTGTGCTTGTTTCAATCCATATAGGGATTTAGTAAGTTTACACACTTCATTTTTTTTGTGTTCTTCAACAAAATTTTCGGGTTGATCCATATAAATTTCCTGTAACGACCGGGTTTTGCCGTTATAAAAACCAACAAGGAAAAAATTTTGGGCCGGAAAACTTTTTCGTAGTAACTTGAAATTTTCCAACCTAGTCCAGATTTATACGAAATCGGAGTCATTAATGTCTAAGGAAATCTGGTAGCAATTGGGTGATCTAATTATGAATTTTATCACATGAGTAGATAGTTAAGTCATTAAGGAACCCGTACGACTTTATGAAATTAAATTCGGGCGAGTAGAACTCCCGGAATTGATCTTAGCGTGAACGGGTAGTTTCTGAGTGTCGTTGGTTGAAGATGTGTTACAAAATGGGGTATAGGGATTATTAATTTTGCTCACTGGTTCCGTGCAACCCGGTGAAGCGGGATTTCTGCCGCCAAGGTGGGGCCGCTGTAGCGGGGTTGGTGTTGTCGTGGCAGGGCAGACGCGACTTACAGTCGAAAATAAACCCCAAAAATATTTTATTTTGCAATATTTGACATTGAGAGCCAAGGAACGAACTCAGGGCTTTCCTTGACAGTTTTCCACCATTTTTTAGGCTAAAGGTAAGATTTTCACTCCCCGAATCCGTTTTTCTATCCGTAGAACGTAATCTAATGGGTAATTATCAATGGGAAAGGATTTTGATCTAGAATTTATGGTGGATAAAGCCCTAATCTGGGTATGGGGATCATGGTTATGATCTATGGTTGTTACAATTGTTAGTAATTGGGTAATTAGTGATTGTGTATTGATTCCCGTATTATATTAATTGTTTGTAACCAAGAACAAGCGAAACGAATCCGAAAAGGGAAGAATCAAGTTTCTTAGGGTTTCAATCTTGTTTCGAGGTAGGTGATGGTTGTGATTCTATGAATGTGTGATGTATGTTTGTTCTTGCTTCAATATGATACATGTATGTATGCGAATGTTGCATTATTGATCACATTAATTGTAAATGAGGATATATGAATGATGAATTCCATGAATCATGACCTGCTTGTATGATTATGAGAATGTACTTTGTGATTGTAATTGTGATTGTGGCTTGTTAAATGGATCGGGTATTTCGTTACGACACACTAACTTGGATCAATTTCCACGTTCCAGCATAATTATAGGATCGGGTGCCACATTTCGGCATAATCATTGGATCGGGTACCATGTTCAAGTATGCTAACAGTTTGGGTTTGGGTTCCATGAGAGGACTAATGATTTGATATAATTGTGTATCTTGAGAATTGTGAAATTGTACATTGTTCGTAAATGTTGATAATCTTGTATATGTTCGATATATGCATGTGATTATATTATTGTAATGGCTTATGTATGTTGCACTTAGTGGGATAGTCGCGTGATCCTACCAGTACACTATGGTTGTGTACTAATATTGTACTTGCTCTTTCTTTGTTGAGTACAGAGCATCTTCTAGTGGCTACTGACAGACCTTGTTTAGAAGATCAGTGATCCTCGATCAAATTCAAGGGAGAGCCAGTTCTTCGAGGATGCTATGAGTTTTCTTTCTGTCTATGTCCACATTTCGGACTTAGACTTTCTAGTTACTTATTAGTTCATTGTCTTAGGGTTGTAACCCTTCTTGTTTAGACTTTTGGTTCATTATTAGTGTTTTGGTACATTCACTTTCAAGTTCTAGGCATTACTTCCACAATGTTAGTTTGTCGTTAGACTTTTGTTTGGAGTTTATGGGAACTCTATTTCTTTCCTTTACATTTAATTGTTTCCATAACTTAAATGACTTAGTTTTTTTTATTAAGTTGGTTAGCTAATTAGTATAAATGGTTCTCCCACCGGAGGGTTAGTGCGGGTGCCAATCACTATGGTTTGGGTCATGACATTTCCTCATTTTTATTTCCATTTAAAAAAGTTATTTTTATATCCATTTGATGAATTGCAAATCAAAAATTGCAGTCATAGAATTTAAAAGTCTTATGCATGTAATTCTTGTTACTGGAGAAAAAGTATCAAAAAAATTGAAATACCCCGTAAAACTAGTAAACCCTAGCTAAAGCTTAATTGAATCTAGTTTGTTAAACTAGAGCCTAACGAGTTTGATTTTGGGTTAGTGGTGAGGTTGCATGTTGTAAAATGATGTTCCGAGCTTCGGTTGAGGATTTTAGGGGTTAAACGTCCACGTACGACCCCCCAAGGACCAACTAAGGGTCCTTGAGGGGGACCCTAAAGCCTAACCCCCAAAGCTGCCAAGAAATCAAAAATAGATCACATAGTAGTGACCTACGAAAGGCCATTCACACTCAGTGTAGATGGACCCACGCCCCGTGGGTTGGGGTCATGGGTCAAGGCCTGCAACAGGCTCCAAAAAGGAGCTATTGTCCCCAACCATGGACAGTGGACCCTCCCACGGTCCATAGGTGGTGGTCTCGTGGATGGGACTGTTTTTATAGCTTTTTAGTTTAAGTTAAGGGTTTGAGAATTAGTTAAGTATTTAATTATTTTAGTCTAGGGTCATTTTATACTTATTTAATAGACCTATATAAAGTATTTTATGGTATTAAAACACCTTTTTAATGAATCATAACCCAAAGACCCCAAATCAAATTCCCAACTTCCTTTCCCTCCCAAAAATCCTCTCTCTAGACTCCATTGAAGAACAAAGAAAGGGATCAACGGAAATCTTAAAGGAAGGATATTTTTCATATGAATTTCATGGGATTCTAAGTCTATGGTATGGATTCTTTTGATTCTTGATTAGCTATCACCAAGAAGCCCCTTCAACTATGTTTTCAAATTCCCCAAATCTAGGGTTTTCAAATCTAGTCATGGCTCTTCTTCCAAAACGAATTCAATTGATTAATTAAGGCTTATTATGATTGATAATGATGATTTATGATTGTATTAATGGAGTATTGATGGATTTAGATGAAAATCTCCCCTTGGACCTATGATTTCCCCTTCTTCCTAAATTGTGAACTAGGGTATGACTTGATTAATGATGAAAGCTTGACAAGTGATTATGTTTACATTGAATTATGTTTGTTATTGATGATACGACTAATTTTAGATGATTCTAACTTGAATTCCAAAGAATCCATGAGTTTTCCCCAATCCTAGCTATGGCTCTTCTCTACACTAAGAATGTTGTTAGAAGTTGATTCCATTGATTGAGTGTGAGTTGATTATGATGTAATTACATTATCTAAGTATGAATCTACCTATATTCTTGATTCATCTAAGATTCTAAGGTTATTTCATGAAAGGGGTAAATTGAGGGTTTAGATGTGAACCTCCGAGATTGATGAATTTCTTGGTTAATTGCCTTAAGATTAGATCCCCTAGACATGAATTGATTATGAATGAATATTGTAGACATGAACTAATTCGATTAGGTCTTATATGATGGATCATGGTTGATGTAGTATTGAGATTTAGTTCAGTTGATGCTATATGTCTATAATTGAGTAACAATGAAGTATGTAGTTAAGTTTACCTTAAGAATTAGGTATACATGATTACAAAGTGAGGAGTTTCTTGAAGGTAATGCTCATAATATGCAGATGACTTCTAGGGCTTTAAAGGTAAAAGCTAATATGAACTAGGTAAGGATGTTTAGGCTTAAGGAAGGAAGCTATTATGTAGGTTGAAGTTGTGTATGGCATTAACGTGCAAAGACTTCACCCACATGACCTATAATACGATCATATGAGCTTATGCATAAACTGAATGGATTACTTGAGTCATGGTTGTATCTATGTTATGTATGTTGAATGCTAGATGTGTTGACTCAATGTTACCCTTAAATGCAATATATGTGTATTGTGTGTAATTGTCGTATTATGTACATGCATATGAACACTTGAGAAGGAAGTGTCTATGATGATAATGTATCTATGGTGTTGATTGAAAGGCTATTTCTCATATGTACCTTTACATATTTTTATGCATGCAATGTACATGACCATGTTGATCCACTTGAAATGTGGAGGTGTTTAATTATGGTGTATATTGTGGTATTGATGTAAGATCCATCTTTCCTATACCCCTATACATGACGATGTATGATCTGTTATGACTATGACAGTCTTGTTGTGTTGAATGAAAGGCTATTCTCATGATCACACTATGAATATAATGTGAATGGTTTACTCACATGTTGATGATTCAAAGGTTGAAAGGACATTCTCACCCTAATGAATCTTGAGCTATTATGATGTATGTTGGTTTGAGTGCCTAGTGCATTCTTTCATAAACCTAATGTAAAGACTAATGTGACTTTTAAAGGGAATTATGCTTAGCACCGAGTGGATATGAAAATGAGATGGGCGAGCTTTTACGTTTAGCAAGTCCGACTTCCCAATGTATGTTGTTACATGGGATGGAAACCTTTTATGTTTAGGAAGTTCGGGTTTCTAGTAGCAATCCACATATCCCATAACTATGTACCCACATAGGTTTTAGCTAGTGGATCCACCTAGAAGCTAAATTGTTCGTTCTACCTTAGCCAAGAAGAACACCTTTTTTCGATGTGGGGGTAGAACACCAGATTCCATGTAGCTCACACGGTCTATGTCGGTTCAGGTAAATTTCCCTAAATGATACGAATATGAGCTATACTAAGAACATGGACTCTAATTATGACTCCTTAATAGGTACGATTTCGTATGAGTGGGGCTATGGGACTAGTCCCACCTATATATTGCACAAGTGGGCTGTTGGAGGGGTTATGGTTAGGTCCTCTTATACTGTGAAGACTTATGAATTATGTATGTATTTCATGAATGAATGTTAAAGTGAACTCTACTTGTTTCAATTTATAATCATGAATGTCTCCGTACTTATATATCTTTGTTATGAATGAACTAAAAGTAAGATATGTATGCTGGTGGTGGTCTTAATGTGATACTTAGCATTTGGTAGGGCTATTGTATCTTACCTTTACATTGCACTAGTATGACTTTGGGTTGTTTATATGTTGGTATGAACTTATGTTATGCATGATCATGGTAGCCTAAAAGTGAGACTCAGTTAGGATTATGGGATCCTATCTGTGCATTGCACAAGTTTAGTTTAGGGTTTCCCATGTGATAGTTCTATTATGATGTTATGATCTTGGTATGTGCTTATGTATGTGAACTATGTCTTGTGAAGATTGGAGTATGCATTATGTTGTGTTGGAGACTGTGCTTGTAATTATGATGATATTTTATATGTAATGATGAATTGTGCATGGTTTGTCTTATGAGCTACATTCTCCAACTATTTCAAAGATGTTGTTCAAAAGTGGCATGAAGCATGGTTTTAAACAAAATGTCCCTTTTATGCATGTTTTAAGGATTTTCTTGCATGGCCTCCAAGTTTAGTATATTTTGTGCTAATCCATATTTCTACTTTTTCTATAAGTGTAGGCCTTAGAGATATTGGATTCCATCCTCGTGCGTAGGACCTTTGTAGATCAAAAAGAAGAAGATTGGTGAATCCTCATAGTATTCGAGGACTTGACCACATGTCCTTTATATCTTTCTTTCAAGTTTTATACTTTTGTAAGGGTCGTGTCCCTAAGATGTATTCAAGAGTTTTATTCTAAGTAATTAGATGGTTTGAGACATAGTGTATAGATTCTATTATTATATATATAAGACTTTGATTGTAAAGAAAAGTTTTAAATTCCTCTTTATTTTCCTCTGATCTTATGACTATGATTATGCTAAGGGCTTGTAGGAGACCCCTTTGGGGTCGAGTACGCCTTGTTACGACTAGGGGGTACCTCTGGGTTGTGACAAACTTGGTATCAGAGCATAAGGTTTTGGGAAAAAATTTAGGATGTCTCAAACCATGTCTAGTACAGCCTTGTTCATCGGTGTGAGTCGCGACACGTGTATGAGCGAGAGGCTATAGGATGTTAGGAAACTTCACTTCTTCATTCTCTAGTTGTGCCATAGAGTTTAACTATATAAGACCTTTCTCTCTAATTGGTAGTCATCAAGATGTGACTACATGAAGGGCTCTTGTCACAAGGACCAAGGGAGAAGGTGTTGGTTGAAATTCCAATGATGGCTATTGTAACGACCCAAAAAAACGAACTAGTGAAACTAGAGCCTCACATGTGAGTTTGGAGTTGAGAACTTGATGAAATGATGAGAAATGACAGTGACGTCCGGAAACTAGTCGTTGAACTAGTAAGTTGTAAGGGTCTTGTCGTTGAAGTTTGGAGTGTTGTTTAAGGGCTTAAGGGGTTGATTAGCTAGTTGATTAATCACCTTTATAAGCTAGAAAGACCTTAAGCTAGGTCATGAAATCATTTAAAACCGAGACCCTCAAAACAGTCCCCTAAAAACAGTTTTTAGTTTTAAGTTAGGAGTGAGGGTCAACTTTAAATGGTCATATCTTTTAGCTCAAAATGAATTAGGTGGACCATTACCTATCCAATTAAAGATATCTGAGTCCTCTTTTCAATGCCACCGAGTTTGCCCTTTTCCGATCTCGGAGTAAAAAGTTATGCCCAAAATAGTGAAGCACTGTCAGCAAGGACGAGCTTAGACGGGTTTAGTGGAAACTTTTAAGTGGGTCCTTATTTCTTTTCCTAAGTTGAGCCCCTTTTATTATATGCCTTTCCTAGCAATTATAAAACCCTTCTAGACCAAATTCTTCCATTTTAAGTCACTCCAATTAGAATTAAAAAGAACTCACCTCCTCTCAAATACTTTTCTCTCTACAATCCTCCATTTTAAGAAGGTCAAGAACTTGGAGCTAGGGCTTGGATTGAAGGTGGTTTCTTCATAAATTTTCTTGGGGAATCTTAACATAGGTATGGTGACCCTTGATCCTTGATTATCTTTCCTTCAAGGAGTCCATTCAAAAGGGTTTCAAAAGTCTTCAAAGAACAAAACTTCTATTTTCTATTCTAGGTATGGGTTCATGGGTAAAATGTTTTCAAAGTCATTATATTGGTGAATTGAAGTTCTATTTATGATTTTAAGATGATTTTTATATGAAACTTCTTCAAGAACCCATGTTTTCATTAAAAGCCTAGAATTTGCTAATGAAGTGGGTTTAATGCCTATGATTTAATGTTGATGGAATTGAGTTTAGATTGGATTGTATTATTGATTTATATGGTTTTCTATACCTATTTATGATGAATTGTTGGTCTATGGATGAATTGAGGATTGTGGCCTTATGGGCAAGTTATGGATGAATTCTCTTGTGGTAAGAAAAATGGTTGGGACTTGAGTGTTGTTGATTATGGCTTTGGAGGATGGTAAGTTGGCTTAATCTCATATTATGGATAAAAAAATTGTTCTTGCTTGGTTTGATCCACTTATGGTGGAGGTGTTTAATTATGGAATGTATTGTGACCATGGCCTTGAAGGCATAGTATGAGAAATATAAGTGTTACATGGCATTTTTATGAATGGACATTTAATGGAGCTAATGTGATCATGTTATGAACGTAAATGTGTTATTATTGAAAGGATTTTTCTCAATTTGACACTCATGAATGTTGATGATAGAATATGAAGGATTCTCCAATTTATTGCATATCTCGAATTGGTAGAGTTTGTGCATCATTTTCTTATTTAAATGATTATATTATTGTTGTTGAATCCTCGGATCGGTAGGCTAGTACCACCCTTCCACTCATGATAATAATGAACCTTGGAATCGGTAGGCTTATCGCACCCTTCCATTAATGATAGTAATGAACCTTGGAGTCGGTAGGCCTATGGCACCTTTCCATGAAGGTTAATGATGAGACTTGAACCGGTAGGCCCATGGCACCCTTTCAAGAGGAGTTAATGAGCTTTCCTAAATGAACCTTAAAACGGTAGGCTTAAAGCACCCTTTCACGTGTTAATGAATGTAATTTGGAGTTGGTAGGCCAATGGCACCTCTCATATGTGATAATGTCAAGGTAACGAACTATTCTATGGGAATGTAGGCTAAGCACCGAGTGGATTTGGTTAGATGGAAACTCCCCCAATGGTTAGGCATGAGTTTCAATGATCGTCTACCTTATCCCATAAACTATGTGCCCGCATAGGTAGCTAGTGGATCCATTAAGCTATATATACCGGCCTTCCTTAGGCAAGTAGACCACCTCTTTACGGTGTGGGGACTTATGACACCGGATTCCATGACAAGCTCTCATGGTCTATGTCGGTTAAATGCTTACTTCCCATCATGTGAGATTTCATTATGGTTTCTTGATAGGCTCTACAAAGTGTAGGTAGTAGTATGGGATGCTGCCTATACATTGCACGAGTAGGCTTGGAGAGGGTCATAGTGAGTTTCTCTAAATCCTAATGTATGCGACACAATTGTGGCCTAAATAAGGTTATTAAAGAATGTTGGCTCTCAAATGCTTAATATGAGATGCATGCTATACTTGGGTTATATTATGAGTTATTTTCCCTTGTCATGTCTTAATTAATGATATACCTCTTATGTATGAATATTGTGCAAAGGTGAAAGAAAGGAATGATAAGTTACTTTAAGTGACCTAAATGTGGTGCCTTAGTATGGATGGTGGTATGGGACGCCATCCATACATTGCACGAGGTATAGCATAAGGGTTGCTTGAGGTGAAGGTCCAAGGTAAAGGTTTTCATGTTGATATTGTTTAAAAGTGATATTATGACTTACTTGATGTTTATGCTTGTCTTGTATGTCTTTTATGCAACTGTTCATGATACTTCAAAAAGTGGCATAATGCATTGTTTCTAGCCAAAATGTCCCTTTTTAAAGCATGTTTTGCATGGTCATCATACTTAGTATTTAATTGTGCTAATTCCATATTTCTCTATTTTCTACTAGTGTAGGTTCCGGAAAGTGAGCGGGTTCTATAGTAAGCTTGGAACTTGAAGTTCTTCCAAGATCTTGTGGTATGTCCTCATATGTCGAGGACAAGACTTTTCTATTCTAATTTTATGATAAGGTTCTTGTAATAGACTTAATAGACTTCTTTTGATTGTAAAGGGCCGTGTCGCTACTTATGTTTTGTGATTGTGTCTAAGATGGCCATGTGAGACTTAGACTTCCGCTTTGTGTTTTTAAAGTTGTTTTAATGAAGCTTGAATGTTTGGATGTAAATAAGTTTTTAATTCCGCACTATTATCATTATTGAATGCAATGAATGACTATGTGGCTTGTATAAGACCCCTTCGGGGTCGAATACGCCTTGTTACGACTTGGGGGTGCTCCCGGGTCGTGACAGCTATGTGACTAGATAGGACTTGATATGCTAATATTTAGATGTCATCCTTAGGATAGATTGGTAGTGTTGTTGTTATGCTCCTATGTGAAGTTAGAACCCATATGGTCAAAGTGTTAGTCCCCAAATGAGCTTATCCAAAAGTGTAG
The DNA here is from genome assembly GCF_900185275.1 of Solanum verrucosum. Classification (NCBI taxonomy): domain Eukaryota; kingdom Viridiplantae; phylum Streptophyta; class Magnoliopsida; order Solanales; family Solanaceae; genus Solanum; species Solanum verrucosum. The sequence continues at coordinate 164,296 of NW_026020054.1, forward strand.
GGGGGAGATCTATGCCATACGTTTGGATTACGATTTGTCTTAGAGATTGACTATGAGGGTTGCTTGTACCACCTATTTAAGGTTAAGAAGAAGAAGTGTAAGTGTTGACCAACTTCAAAGAGTTAGTTATCCTTTAAGATTGATCTTAAGTATGGTCATTTTGAGTAAGGTGTTTAGATAATACCTAGGTGTGATTGGTTGGTAGATCCCACCAAAAGTGATGATATGGGTTTTCTTGATAGGTTATGCCCGTGAAAAATGAGAGATTGCCCGGTGCTTAAGGCTAAAGGAAAAGAGGATAAGAAAGTTCCTCCTAATTGTTCTGGTATATGCTATGATTTATTAGATTTCGGTATTACTTATCTTTTGTGACTTGATACGTTAGACCTTGATGTTGTCCTTAGTGTGAATGGGCTTCATAGTTGGGTTATGATATTGAGGGTAGAACTCTACTAGACCATTTTGAGTTTAGGTAGGTTGTAAAGTTTGGTGAAAGAGGGTGTTTAAAGTAATTCCTTTATGTGTTGAGTCAATATATTCCCCTAAAAAGGGTCTAGAATCACCTTGTGTGATGTATGTGACAACTTAGTGATGATTTGCCCCGAACTTAGAGTTGAAAGAAATGGTGCTTAGAAATGTCCATATAAGTTTATTTCCATGAGGAAGATGATGTTCTTGAGGGTAAAGTCATTGGGTGTCTTTGATGTCCATGATGTAGTTTGGCTTAGAATGCTCACCTTGAGAATTGCATTGAGTTTTGGAAGTTTAGTCCCGGTTTTGTAGGCTCATATGAAATCTTGAGTGAAGTTAGTAAGGTTGGGATGCATTGTTGATAGCCTTCTATTGATTTTGAACCCAGCTTAGCCATTATGAGTTTCTGATGGGTTGGAGGATTTGATGAATACTGGTGTATAAGTGATTCTTAGAGAATATGGAGGGTGGTATTTTAGTAAGGGATTTAGTTGAAGATGTTTATTTGGGAGGCCAAGGGCCAAAGAAATGTCCCAATATCCTTACGTTCCCTTTTATTCCTTATCTAGCCAAGATGATAAGTCCTCCTTGACTAATTTTATGATTTTGTAGTCTTGGATGTCATGTGTGTCCTATGATTCCCTTGTCCCTTAGAGTTACTCTTATTAACCTTTTTAGGGTTTGGATGTATGATCATTAGACCCCTATTGTTTTTAGAACCCGGTAAGGTCATAATGAGTCTTGGTAAAGCTTTAGGTTTGTTTGGAAGGAGTAGTATTTGAGGTCTTAGTAAGGGGCTTACTCCCGAGAGGAAGATCATGTGCTTAGATAGCAATATTTATTGAGAGTCCCGATATCCTCATCCATTCCTTCTATTTCTATTCTAGCTTGAAACCAAGAATTCCTTTTTATACTTGTAACATGTCTAGGAGTCATGAGTATTTTAGAGATTTCCATGACCTCCTTATGTTATGCATGATTTTGAAAGATTCTTATTTTTATAATAAAAATAGGTTTTTCATGATTTACATGTACCTCATGATTATTGTGCATTTTAGTATGATGATGGGATATTTGACTTCATAAGATGATGTGATGAACATGCTTTGTTGTGCTTTTGATGAAATGGCACATTGGATCCATATTGTTGTGTTGAGTTTGCTTTTAATGGGAAAATGTAGTCCCTCCTATAATTATGTGGTCGATGATGTTTAGGAGTGTTGGTATAGGCTCACTCGTAAGGGGGGATGGTGTGCCTAGCTAACATTGTTGTTATTTGCTTATGTGTTGTCATGACTTCCTTATATAGTGTATGTTCATGAAAACTTGTGTTTCGAAAGGAAATAAGTTTTTGTGAATCGTTTTTCCTCATGTTGTAGTGCTTTGGGTAAGAGGTGCCTATAGTACTTCATGAGAAGAATATATGATCATGCTTTAGTTTAGGAGTTGAGAAATTCTTCCTTCTATAAAATGCTTTGTTTTGAGAAGTAATGGTATATGCGCTCCATGAGAGTATGTTGAGCATGTTATGACTAGGAGAAGGTAGTTCCTCCTATGAATATGAAATATGTTACATTTCATGCATATTGGGTTGGTAGATGTAGTTCATACTTTTTTGTATTGCATTGAATATGTTTGAGATGGAGTTGAGTTTCCTCCTAGTTTTGTGCATTGTTTATGATGTTGCATGTATGATGGGCTTCTAGTCTTGAGTCATTATCCCTTAATGTATTTAAAGTGTCATTCGAGGACGAATGTTCTTAAGAGGGGATAATGTAACACCCAATAAAACTAGTAAGACCAAGCTAAAGCTTAATGGAATCTAGTAGGTGAAACTGGAGCCTAACGAGTTTGGTTTTGGGTTGGTGGTGAGGTTGCATGTTGTAAAATGATGTCCCGAGCTTAGGTTGAGGAGTTTAGGGGTTAAACGTCCGAGTACGACCCCCCAAGGACCAACTAAGCGTCCCTGAGGGGGATCCTAAAGCCTAACACCCAAAGTAGCCTAGAAACCAAAAATAGGTCACATAGTAGTGACCTAGGATGGCCATTCACGCTCAGCAGATGGACCCATGCCCCATGGGTTGGAGTCGTGGGTCAAGGCCTGCAACGGGCTCCAAAAAGGAGCTGCAGTCCCAACCATGGAGGCCAACCACGGCCAGTAGACCACCCACGGTCCGTGGGTGGTGGTCTAGTGGATGGGGCTGTTTTTACAGCTTTTTAGTTTAAGTTAGGGGTTTGGAAATTAGTTAGGTATTTAATTATTTTAGTCTAGGGTCGTTTTATACTGATTTAATAGACCTATATAAAGTATTTTATGGTATTAAAACACCTTTTTAATGAATCATAACCCAAAGATCCCAAATCAAATTCCCAACTTCCTTTCCCTCCCAAAAATCATCTCTCTAGACTCCATTAAAGAACAAACAAAGGGATCAAAGGAAGCTTGAAGGAAGGAGATTTTTCATATGAATTTGATGGGATTCTAAGTCTAAGATATGGATGCTTTTCATTCTTGGTTAGCTATCACCAAGAAGCCCCTTCAACTTTGTTTTAAAATTCCCCAAATCTAGGGTTTTCAAATCTAGTCATGGCTCTTCTTCCTAAACGAATTAAATTGTTTAATTAAGGTTTATTATGGTTGATTATGATGATTTATGATTGTATTAATGGAGTATTGATGGATTTTGATGAAAATCTCCCCTTGGACCCATGATTTCCTCTTCTTCTTAAATTGTGAACTAGGGTATGACTTGATTAATGATGAAAGCTTGACAACTGATTATGTTTACATTGAATTATGTTTGTTATTGATGATACCACTGATTTTAGACGATTCTAACTTTGAATTCCAAAGAATCCATGAGTTTTCCCCAATCCTAGCTATGGCTCATCTCTACACTAAGAATGTTGTTAGAAGTTGATTCAATTGATTTAGTGTGAATTGATTATGATGTAATTACATGATCTAAGTATGAATCTACCTATATTATTAATTAATCTAAGATTCTAAGGTTATGTCATGAAAGGGGTAAATTGAGGGTTTAAATGTGAACCTCTAAGATTGATGAATTTCTTGGTTAATTGCCTTAGATTAAATCACCTAGACATGAATTGATTATGAATGAATCTTGTAGTCATGAACTAATTCGATTAGGCCTTATATGATGGATCATGGTTGATGTAGTATTGAGATTTAGTTCACTTGAGCTATATGTCTATAATTGAGTAAGAATGAAGTACATAGTTAAGTTTACCTTAAGAGTTACATATACATGATTACAAATTGAGGAGTTGCTTGATGGTAATGCTCATAATATAAAGATGACATGTAGGGCTTTAAAGGTAAAAGCTAATATGAACAAGTTAATGATGCTTAGGCTTAAGGAAGGAAGCTATTATGTAGGTCGAAGTTGTATATGGCATTAATGTACAAAGACATCACCCACATGACCTATAATATGATTATATGAGCTTATGCATAAAATGAATGGATTACTTAAGTCATGGTTGCATCTATGTTATGTATGTTGAATGCTAGATGTGTTGACTAAATGTGACGCTTAAATTCAATATATGTGTATTGTGTGTGAATGTTGTATTATGTATATGCTTATGAACACTTGAGAAGGAAGTGTCTATGATGATAATGTATCTACGGTGTTGATTGAAAAGTTAGTTCTCATATGCACCTTTACACATTTTTATGCATAAAATGTACATGATCATGTTGATCCACTTGAAAGGTGGAGGTGTATAATTATGGTGTATATTGTGGTATTGATGTAACATCCGTCTTTCCTATACCCCTATACATGACTATGTATAATATATTATGACTATGATAGTCTTGTTGTGTTGAATGAAAGGCTATTCTCATGAACACACTACGAATATAATGTGATAGGCTTACTCACATGTTGATGATTCTAAGGTGGAAATGACATTCTCACCCTAATGAATATTGAGCTATTATGATGTATGTTGGTTTGAGTGCCTAGTGCAATCTTTCATAAACCTAAACTTAAGTAAAGACTTAATGTGAATTTTAAAGGGAATTATGCTTTACACTGAGTTTATATGAAAATGAGATGGGGGGCTTTTACGTTTAGCAAGTCCGGCTTTCCAATGTGTGTTGTCTCATGGGATGAAAACCTTCTACGTTTCGCTAGTCCGGGTTTCTAGTAGCAATTCATATATCCCATAACTATGTGCCCATATAGGTTTTAGCTACTAGATCCATCTAGAAGCTAAATTGTACGTTCTACCTTAGGCAAGTAGAACACCTCCTTTCAGTGTGGGGGTAAAACATCAGATTCCATGTAGCGCACATGGTCTATGTCGGTTCAGATAAATTTCCCTATATGATAGGAATACGAGCTATACTAAGAACATGGACTCTAATTATGACTCCTTAAGAGGTACTACTTAGTATGAGTGGGGGTATGGGACTTCACCCATACATTGCACAAGTGGGCTTTAGGAGGGGTTATGGTTCGGTCCTCTTATATTGTGAAGACTTATAAATTATGTATGTATGTCATGAATGAATGTTAAAGTTAACTCTACTTGTTTCAAGTTATAATCATTAATATCTCCTTACTTATATATGTTGGTAATGAATGAACTAAAAGTAAGATATGTATGTTGTCAGTGGTCTAAATGTGATACTTACCATTTGGTAGGGCTATGGGATCTTACCTTTGCAGTGCACTAGTATGACTTTGGGTTGCTTATATGTTGGTATGAACTTATGTTATGCATGATCATGGTAGCCTAAATGTGAGACTTAGTGTATATAGGATTATGGGATCCTATCTATGCATTGCACAAGTTTAGCTTAGGGTTTCCCATGTGATAGTTCTATTATGATGTGATGATCTTGGTATGTTCTTATGTATGTGAACTATGTCTTGTGAAGATTGGAATATGCATTATGTTGTGGTGGAGACTTATGCTTGTAATTGTGATAATCTTCTATTTGTTATGATGACTTTTGCATGGTTTGTCTTACGATCTACATTCTCAAACTATTTCAAAGATGATGTTCAAAAGTGCATAGAGCATGGTTTTAAACAAAATGTCCCCTTTATGCATGTTTTAAGGATTTTCTTGCATGGCTTCCATACTTAGTACATTTTGTGCTAACCCATATTTCTACATTTACTGTAAGTGTAGGCCTTGGAGATATTGGATTCCATCCTCGTGGGTAGGACCTTTGTAGATCAAGAAGAAGAAGATTGGCGAGTCCTCATATTATTCGAGGACTTGACCACATGTCTGTTATGTCTTGCTTTGATGTTTTAGACTTTTGTAAAGGTCGTGTCCCTAAGTTATATTCAAGAGTTTTATTCCAAGTAATTAGATAGTTTGAGACATAGTGTATAGATTCTATTATTTTATATATAAGACTTCGATTGTAAAGGAAAGTTTTTAATTTTGCTCTATTTTCCTATGATCTTATGACTATGATTATGCTAAGGTCTTGTATGAGACCCCTTCGGGGTCGAGTACGTCGTGTTACGTCTAGGGGGTACCCCTGGGTCGTGACGAAAATTCTAGGTCTTCTAGTTGCTTAAATCCTCTTGCAACTAGTCTAGTCTTATATTTATCAATAGATCATCCGGTTTTAATTTTTTTGTAAGACCCATTTGGAACAAATAATCTTACAATCTAGTAGTAAATCAACTAACTTCCAAGTTTTATTAGAAATTAGAGATTTCATTTTATCATTTACAACCTCTTTTCAAAAATAGAATCATTTGAAGGTAAATATTCTTTCAAAGTGAGAGGGTCATCTGTAACATTAAACACATAAAAATCAAGACCAATTTTTTTTTCTACTCGAGCTCTTTTACTTCTTCTTAACTCAAAAACATCAATTTCTTTATTTTTAGAAGTAGAAGTAGAAGAACTAGGTAGTGAAAAAATATTTTGTTCAATCATTTGACCCCCACTACTTTTAGATGTTGGAAAATCATATGCACATCGGAAGCATACCAGAATCATACAACTTACATGAATGATAGACAACTCATAGTTTTTGCTAGAACAAATATAATCATGTTAGAGCACATAAACTTTCTAAAATTTCATTCAAGAATTACCTCTTGAAGTATGAGCATATACCTACAAGAGAATCCAAAAGCTAGTCGACAAGTTAGAACCTTCAAGCGAATCCACAAGCTAGTCCACAAACTGGACCATGGTTCTGCGGTCTTCTACAGTGATCCCAAGTTCACTTCAAAACTCTCTCAATACTTACCTGAACAAGTATCTTATCGAAAACTTATTTTTTTAAGTGTTAGAAGAATCCTTATTTATAGAGATTCATTCTAAGTCCAAGGAGAAGGAATACTATGTATTTCCTTAGAATAAAAAGACATGTACATCTCCCTTTCCTTAGAAAAGAAAAATAAATGTCCTTCTCCCTTTCCTTAGAATAGAAAAAGTGATATACTTTTCCCTTGCCTTAGAACAGAGAAAGACACATACTTCTCCATTTCCTTAGAATAGAGAAAGACAAATACTTCTCCGTTTTCCCTTTAGAACAGATTCTAAGTTCTAGTTAAATATGGGCACGGTAGGGACCACAAAATTAATTACTGAGGCTTCCTTAAATGGAAATAATTCCAAATAATTAATTTGAATTATTCTTACCATAGTAAATTATAAATCATTTCACTAGAAATTCCAAATAGATTGATATTGAATTCATGAGAAAATAAATTCATGCATCAATATACAATAAGAGATAACATATTTATCAAACTCAAAAGAGTTGCAAGAAAAATATATGAAGTGTCCAACTCTTATTTAGCTGGAGACTGAAAATAATTTCATCTAATCATGAACACATATAATGCAATTATTTTTTAATTCATATCTTATCTCTATCGAAAGAAATGCTTTAACAGTACTAAGTGAGTCCGTAATGTTTATTGAGAATTTGAGATATAATAAATTAAATAGATCATAAAATGTCGAATAATCCTAAATAACAAAATTCAGGGCTCATTTATACATATATATCCATGCATCTCGAACAACCAATCGATGGGATTGGAGAACTACTCGTGCAATACACATGTACAATGACTAATTATTCACTCCATAAAATTATATAGACCTAACTCAGATGGAGAGTCTACTGTTAGATTAAGTCAAGGGAAAATCACCCTAGTTACATTGATCCAATCACATATTACTCAGTTAAAGAGAGTAGAGTTAATACAGATTATCAAAACTAGTGATTATATACATAGTGACTTGTATTAAATTCATTCTATATGAAGGTAGGTCTAAGCCAACACATGAAACTAATACTTCTCTACAATTCAATCTTGGCAATCAAGGTAAGGACCCCTATAGCCAAATATGACCAAAAACTAATATAACGATCCAAAAAATATTTCTTACTAGGTCATTCTTATGAATCTACCAAATTTCAGACCAATCAGAGTCCTTTATTTTGAACTCCAAAACTATGATCTATTTGGCTAAAAACATTGTTTTGCCAATATAGAATTTAATTTTTTTCCGTTCAAAAATCCTTATCACATATCATCAGCTGTGAAATAGATACACAAATCAAGAACAAAGAACAAAATTCTAAAATAATTTACATTATCTGAATACTATTTTTCAAAAATCAGCATATTATTGTGTACATTGAACATTAAAATTCAAAACACATCTCATGGATATCCATGCATCTTGAACGATAAAATTTGATGAAAAATAACTACTCATGCCACATACATATGTCATGTCAGATATTCACTGACCGATATTCACTCCATAAAATTATACAGATCCAACTCAGATGGAGAGTACTATATGTTGATTTATTCCAATTGAATATCATTATCCCTAGATTATTGATTAAATCAAATATTACTCAGATAGGGAGAGTTAATATAGAACATCAAAACTAGAGACTAAATTTTAATGAGTTGTATTAATTTCATCTGATATGGAGGAAGGTCTAAGCCAACACATGAACTTAATACTTCACTAAAATTTAGTTATGAAGACCATAGATGTCAATCTCTATCACCACTCTATCATCAGCTGTGAAATAGATACACAAATCAAGAACAAAGAACAAAACTCTAAAGTAATTTACATTATCTGAATACTATTTTTCAAAAATCAGCACATTATTGTGTACATTGAACATTAAAATTCAAAACACATCTCATGGATATCCATGCATCTTGAACGATAAAATTTAATGAAAAATAACTACTCATGCAACATACATATGTCATGTCAGATATTCACTGACTGATAGTCACTCCATAAAATTATACAGATCCAACTCATATGAAGAGTACTATATGTTGATTTATTCCAACTGAATATCATTATCCCTAGATTATTGATTCAATCAAATATTACTCAGATAGGGAGAGTCAATACAGATCATCAAAACTAGAGACTAAATTTTAGTGAGTTGTATTAATTTTATCTGATATGGAGGAAGGTCTAAGCCAACACATGAACTTAATACTTCACTAAAATTTAGTTATGAAGACCATAGAAGTCAATCTCTATCACCACTGTATCACAAGTGAGTAATTTTCATTAAAATTAATTTTCACGATACAATTTTTTTTTTATCCAAAAATATCATCTTAACAAACTCAAATTACAAATTACTTTATAACATTGAGTATTGTTAATTTGATTGTTTGTGATAAACCTACCGAATTTCAGATCATTCAGAGTTCAAAAATAATATTTTTCTCCAAAGCTATGATCAAATTCAGATTCAAACAATTTAAGAAAAATAAGCAGATCCATATCCTTATCATATATCAATTTATGTTAACTCATCACGTGGAATCATGTACCACATTTAACACAAATAAAAGTGATATAAAGGACTATATTCATACTAAATCATATTTTAATTCCAAAGAGGAACTTAAAAACCATTTTAAGGACCTCAAAATTATAGCCACATGGCACTGCGTATTTCTTACTAGTCTGTCACCAATGAACTTACCAAATTTCAGGTCAATTGGAGTCTATAAAAAGTATTTCCAAAGCTATGACCAAATTCAAATTCAAGTGCTTTAAATATCTTTAGGAATTAAAACAATATGACTTTATCATATTCAGATAAAATTTTAATCCGACAAACTATCTAAAACCCATCTAAATAATTTTCGATGGAACCATCAAATTTCAAGTAAATCAGAGATCAGAAAATTCATGACCACCTAAACTATGACCAAATTTGAAAAACAAACATTTTAGACATAGCTAAAGATTAAAATAACATGATTCAAATTTTGAATCTTTTTTTTTATAATTATCTCATGAGCATGAAACATATGTTGTGTCCTTCCTTTGAAAAAGGCACTCAATACCTTCTTATAACAAATTATTCTCTAAATTAATACACTTGAGAATCCAAGATATTATGTTTCTCTCTTTTGAGTGAAAACCTCGATATCTCTTCTCATGTATTAATTAAGCATTACTAGTATTTTAAAGTAAACCACCATTTACGTAAATAAATATTTACCACTAATATTCACTTAGAATAATTTATACTGATGAATAAGGATGTTCTAATGACTCAATCACATAGATCATTTTAGTAAACCCTATTTATTAATCATAATTCTCAATTCATCTATTACAAAATATATTATCAAATGTATAAAGTCTAAAGAATTTTCAACGATTTCAAATAAATAAATCACATAAGTGAAATTATTTATTAACCGAAAAATTCTTAATTTATACAAATTTCTCAAGGAACACGATTCAACATATAAAACACAATCAAAATTGCTTCACCCCATAAATTTAACGGTGCATCTGACTCAATAAGCATGCCATTATTCAATTCAATCAAAGCTGTATTTTTCCTTTATGCTACACCATCAAATAAAAGAGAATAAGGAGGAATAGTTTTGTAAATTATTCCCAATGATGAAACAAAAGAATTAAACTCATTTGACTCATATTCACCGCCTCTATCACTTCTAATTCTTTTGATTTTTCTACCAAACTGATTTTCAGATAAATTTTAAAATTTTAAAAAGCATCACTTTTATTTTTCATTCAGTAAACTTAGAAAAATCATCAATGAAAGTTATAAAATCTTGATTTTCTCCACGAGTTAAAATTTCTCCATGTTTACAAATATCAGTATGAGTTGATTCTAACAAATCAGTTTTTCTTTCAACTTGAAAATGAGGCATTTTATTGATTTTGGCTTTACTACAAGCCTTACACTATTCAAAATTCTTTTTAATCATTGAATTCAATCCAAAACTACTCATGATTCCAACATAATGTTCATTAATATGACACAAACGAGAATGCCAGTAAAAGAAAGCATGTAAATAGAAGTATAAACTTTATTCATTTCAACATTCACTGTAAATATCCCATCCCAAGCATACCCCTTTCCCACTAAAGTACTTTCATCACAATTACATATTGATCAGATCCAATAATCTGTTTAACGCCTTCTTTAGTAAGAAGAAACTAGACACTAATTTTTTTTCTCACGAAACGAGTATAAAATACATCTATCAAACATAACATCTTTCCAGAGGTTAAACACAATTCGACATCTCCAATCCCAAGCACTTGAGTAGTGGTAGAGTCACCTAGCATGATGGTTTTGGGCCCCTCATAAGGGGTATATTTTTTAAACAAATATTTGTTATAACACACATGACGGTTTTCACCAAAATCTGTCCACCATCCATCAACACACACAACCATGTTTATGTCTGCAACATTCATTGATTAACGTTTCAAGGAAACTTAATCTAGTTCTAAGCGTCAATGATCGTTAGTCAGTATAATAACCCAACTAAATGAATTGGGGTCGAATCCCACAGGAAGTGGTACGTGCTTAAGATTCAAGAGTAAAGTACGAATATGCTCAAGTCAATCACAGGAATAGACATTTACGAATAAAAACATAATTCAAAATTAGGGGTGACACGAATATCAAATAACGGGGGTTTTGGTTGAAATTATCAACTATAGTAGCAGCAAATAATATGAAATAACAAATATTGAGACGGGCTCTTGGGATGTGATTCGATTATAGGCTATTGTAGACAAATGGGTAATTGCAATTATTAGAAAATAGATGTAAATCACTGATTAAGCTAGACTGTAGAGGAGGTAAACATTCTCTCGAACAATTTACCCCGAAAAAAGTTGTTTCTCTCGAACACCAACAACAAGAAAAATAAGACCAGCCTACGCCTTAGTCCATTCACACTCTCGAGCTAAATGTGTGGAAAAGGGTTTAGGATTCATTCTCTCGAGCTGAACCCATGATAACCCAATACCCACAGACCATCAATTCAGTAATCTTGATTTTAAAACCTCTCTCTCGAGCAAGCCAAAAACTGGGAGGTAGAACATCATTTGCGACTACAATTCTTTAATTAAACCTCAATTACTGATTGAAATCACTTCTAAACAACATTTAAACTAACAATTAGCAATACCCATAAACTAAATCAGCCTATAATCACATAATCACACCTCAATAATTGGGGTTTTAGCTAGACATCATAAAAAGATAAAAATTGTTACCAAATTGTGTTTCCATCAACTGGGTAAGATAAATTTCGTCTTTACAAAGGTCCAAATTGAAAATCTTAAAGACCCACTTCCAAGTTCTCAAAAATAGAAAACTTCAATTCTTCAAAGATAAGGAAAAACTTGTCTCAATCTTCAAAGTTCTAACTGAAAATGAATCTAATGAATGTTCAGAGTAAAATTTTCATCTCTAACTTAATGCTTGAAAATGTATTTATAGTCGCCAAAAATATGTTGCGAAGGGCCATTCAGCATAGTAAGTCGGGCTCGCCGAACAGGTCGGCGATCCGTCCTTTGGTCAGTTCCATCGCCTTTTTTCTTTAGCCTTCCACATCCTCAAGTTCTATAACTATGGGCGACTCAACACTGCATCGCGGAAGCACTCGACGACTTGCCAACTTGATTTTCTCCTACAGGGCTTGGCAAACTAGAACTTTAGGTGAGATGGTGGCCATTCGGCGACTCGCCAAAGGGACTCGGCGATTACCAGGCCTTCATTTCTTCGTTCTTTCAGCTCGGTTTGTTCCATTTTTCAAATTAGTGTCCATGCTTTGTTTCTCAATCCAAATACCTGGAAATCAAGGATTTTACATCAGTTAATGGCACAAAATAAGCATTTGAGGACGCTAAATCATTATAAATAAATCCCTAAATTAGTCCAAATATAGGACTCATCAACACCCCCAACTTAAACTTTTGCTTGTCCTCAAGTAAAACTCAAGTTTAGCAGTTCAAAAAGGATGTCTCAAACAGTGCTACACAAGACTGAATCATGAATGCACACAACAAAACTCAATTTACTTATGCAAGGATCAATTGGGCACTCAAAGATTCAAGTTGTGACTCACCATTATCAAAGAATCTCAAGTTCACAATACTTGCTTCAGATGCAAGTTCAAGCTCAACAGAGGTACTCAAATGCCCTCACACAAAGATGATTCCATATTCACACAATGGTTCAACAATTTATAGCTCCAGAATCACAATCAACACTCGCACTCACAATGATGAACACATGCATGACTCACCCATAGGTTTGCCCTTATTTTCCAACCAACACTTGTTTCAGCTCACTAAAAATCAAAAAGGTCTTTTAGAGGCTCTTAACGGGAATGAGTGTAAACGTATGGTCATTTAGGCTCAGTGGTTGCTATCCTCATGAAATGTGGTATGAAAAACACTTCATTTCCTTCTCCTCATCATTCTCATTTAGCTCATAAGTCACCCCTTTATTCACTTTCCATGGAATACCGGCCACCCCATTTGTCTTGCAACTTTTACAACTTTATTTCAAAACTTTTTTGTTCTTTTTCTTTTTCATTCTTGTCTTTTTCTTATTTTTTGTATGGAGGGGTTCCATCTTTTTCACAACCATGGATCAAGGGGAATTTCTTTGCACTTTTTGATTTACCTTCTCTTTTAACCACACCCCCAACTTAGGCTTTTGACCTAAGTTGGCTAGTCAGACCAACCACATCTCATGAGAATTAAAGGTGAAGGGATAAAGAAAATTTACAATTTTCATCAAGTTTCTTCCAAGAAAAGGGTGAGGCTCAAAGGGTGTTCAAGCAAAGAGCACACACTCACAAGGTAGGTATAAAGTCAAATTGTTTCACTCTTTAAAATTATTGCCTAAGATCATTTCAAGAGCTTGTATCACATAGTCAACTGAACCAACAGGGAAAATTTTAGGTGTCAACACACATGATTCACGGTAAGCTCATCACACAAGGCATTGGCACTAAATATCAAACAAGACTCCACACACTTTCGCTAGTGTGCAATGTTCATCACAAGAGACTCATTCGATAACCACCTAGTCACAACGAGATGCTAAAAGTTCATATATTATCTATGCAACTTCATTTGGCCTCATCGTAGCCGCACATTCAATTTTGTTCAATTATGAGCACTATTCAAGTCATTGATATTGATCAAAATCGATACTCAAATTTGCAAAAGAACAACCACATTCAAACATAAACAAGAGGTGGCACAAAATTTTCAAAAAAGGTCAAAAACCATTTACAATTAAAAACAAGGAGCCACAAGCTCAAACATCCACAAAACAGATCCAAAACACAATTTATATCACAAAACCGAATGTATAAACAAAAAACTAATCAGAAGAGGAGGGTATGGAAATACCTCACCCAACCACAAACAAAAAGCAATTTGTCCTCATATGCAATAAACATCCAAAAATCAATAAAAATGATAGAGAGGGAGGGCAAGAGAGATCCTGTCTACACAATCGCTCCATCTGTTGGGGCATCAGTACCCGATACAACATCAGTAGTACCCGCTCCACTGGACCCAGCTATAGATGTCTCTATCAACGATGTCTGGATCACCGACTGCACAATTGTCTCCTCCAGATCTAACAGATCTCCATATATGCTCTCTTCCCCCACCTCTATCTGCTCCTCATCGATCTCAGCCTCTGACTTATCAGCTGCTATGCCTTCCTTATGTAAGTCTCTGGTGGTGGCCGGAGGAATCTCAGAAGTCGCTACCTCCAATAGTGAAGTGAAGTCTATGGACTTCAAATAGTCCACACCCTTCTCAGATCTGCAACCTCATCTTTCAAAGTCGTCACCTCAGAAGATTCCCCCTGTCTACTCTCACAAGTCACGACTCTCGTAGTCAAATCATCAATAGAAGTTTGGAGGGGGGTCAGTGCAGAAAGGATGGCACTCTCAATAATCCATAGGACTACCGCCTCTAGTCGGGTAGCACTCACATCAGTTGAATGGGCTAGATGCCCATCTTCAGGATCATAGTGTTAGTAATCCTAGCACGCCATGAAAAGGTAGACGTACCAGGATCCTGGGAGGAAGAAATGGGAGCAGATGTACCTAAAGGCCCGTAGGCTGGAGTACGCAAAGATGCATCTGTAGATATCGTCTCTAAATCAAGCTCTAGGGATGTATCCAACAAGGATGCTCTCCTCCTTTCTGCCTCCTCCTGTGTGTACTCTGCCTCTATACGCCAGATATCTATGGAAGATAGAGAGACCTCAATATCTCTTATTGCGTCCTGAGGAACTCCAGCATGCCGGCACAGATCTATAATCAGCACTGGGAAGGGAAGGGACGTCTGCCTCTGTGTAGCCCTCATGGCCATCTCCTGCTCTATGATAAGTCTCATGTCAATGCTCCTCTTAGACATAATCGACCCAAGGCAGGATGCCTTAGGATGGCGGAGATTGGACTCATTCTAGGATGACATAATGGAGTTGTTGATGAATCCAAACCAATATCATGTAGATACACTCAAGTCTCTTTTCTCGATCGAGAAACCTGCCTCAATCCAGCTAGGGTGGTGTCAGAGATGAGGGGAGCTAGCCAGCATTTGAGCTCATCCAAGGGTGTCGTAGCGGTAGCCAGGTTTGGGTAGTCAATGTCTGATCCTCTATCAAGTACTGCGTTGATGTGATCACGACTACAGTGCACTACTGTCCCCCGTACCATTATGGACCCTATCGGTCTGAAAGTACTAGCCCTCCTCTTACCTTTAGGAACCAGGTCACCATATGCCGAGTAAAACTCTCGGATCCATGTAGGGATATATGGCCCCCGGGGACTCGTAAGCTGCTCAAAATGATGGTACTGAAGTGTCTCCCACACCCTGGAGTATTTGCCATCTAGGCCTCCGTAGAAAGTAGCTTCTCCTCAAGAATAGTCTGCAAACCATCAACTTTTAAACTATTGAGCAGCTTGGGAGGAGAGACCACTGGTGGTACTAGAGCCACATGAGGTGCCAGAGCTGGCACTGTATTTACTGGAGAGAAGACTACTAGGACTCTAGATTAGTCAGGATGAGATCTAACACGGATCTTCGCACTTTGGGATTGGAATGGCTAGTCATCCTTCGGCTCAGATATTACAGCTTGGGAGTTAAATGTTTCACCCTCGCTGCCGGAGTTGTGCTCCGGAACCTCAACTGATGGCCTCTTGCCTCCCTTAGGAGGTTCTATTCTTTCCCTTTTATGAGGGTTGGATCCTCCTTCATTTATAACTACGCCCCGTGCTCTTTTACGATGCGGCATGTCTAGGTTGGTTCTATCCATATCTGCATAAAAACATTAAAAAGATTTAGGAACAGTTCAATAAAAGTTGCAGAAAAATAGTTGCAGACAGATTCGCCGAACCTTGCTCGCCAAATCGGGCTCGTCGAAAGGATTGGCTCAAACATTCCCAAAATATTTGGCATGTCGGCGATGGTATGGGCCTTTCGGCCAATCGCCGACATCATTTGGCGAGCAAGGTCTAGCCAGCCGAAAGTTACAGTGCATTTTTAGGGGTTAGGGGAGCAAAAATGGCGAACAAGAAGACAATCGGTGATCTCAGGCTTCTCACCGAAAGTTACAGATTCCAAACTCAATTACAGCAATAAATTAAAGGCGATCTAGGGGGATTCATCTAACCGTCGAGTGGTTGGGCGAGCTCGACCCAGCTCGCCAAACGGCCCACGTGCCTACTTGCTACCCCAACTTCAAAATTCAACCCTGCAGCCCCCGAAAACAAAATCAAACCATGCACTCCTTCAATCAAACTAAGACCCACTACACCCATGCCCATGGGATACTCAAACTTCTCCAGATTTGGCTAACTTTAGCCATTTGACGACTATTGCCCTTAAAAATGACGTCAAACACTCCATCATTGGGCAAAGCACGTCATTTGGCACAAATGCGGGTTACTTAGACTTCACCCTACTAGACCCGACACCATTTAAGCACAACCCAACAATTTTAATCAATTTTAAGCCACAAAATATTCGAGAAATTAGCAATAAAGACATTCTAGGCATGATGTTCGAATTTGAAACAGGCATACAAGCACACAATTACAATCAGAGAGGCCCAGCACACATCACTTAGATACGAACAATTGTAAATGAGTAAAAATTCTAGATAAGAATTCAGGGTTCGGAAAACCAACCTTAAAAGCCGAATATACAAGTTGTAAAGCTAAGTGGCAAAGAATCCAACTCCGAACACAAATTCGATGACTAATACGCGACATAAGGACAATAATATAGGAAAATAAAGTGCGGGTGTGAGTTTGGCAAGTTGAAAGGTGAGGGAACGTGAAAGATTTTGAACTTTTGAACTTTTGAACTTTTGGCCTTTAAAACCATCCAGTTCTCACCCATTCGGCGATATTAGTCTTGCTCGCTGACCCACTCGGTGACACACCATATGGGCACTTACCTCGTCAAGTTTTACAGGACCTCTAGTTAATGAGGGGATCCAAACAGTGGACTAAATCATGATCGCCGACCTGGTCGGCAATTCGCCAATCTGCTCCTGGGCTCGTCGAGTTTTACAAACTCTAATTTCAAATTTCCTTGAGTCCAACGACGGTCCATATCGGGCTCGCCGACTTGTTCGGTGAGTCACCGACTAGACTTTTGGTTCACCAACTTGCACTTTTCGAACACATTCTACTCCTCAACCTGCAATATCAACACACGATTATTTCTAAAACTAAAATAAAGCAATAGACACTTAGGTTGCCTCCTAAGAAGCGCCTTAGTTAACGTCGTAGCATGACTTCACCACTCAATCTTGATTTGTGGGATAGAGATGATGTATGCGTAATCAAGACACAACTTCTGATGCAAGTGTCTACGATCGTACAATAGTTTAGTAACCCAACCAAGGGTTGGGGTCGAGTCCCAAGGGAGTGGGTGTGAAAATTAGTGGATAAGTGTGAAAATGCTAAAGCTAACTGTAGCTAAAGACCTTGGCGAATGAAAACATAACAAATTAAAAAAGGGTGACACAAGCGTCAAGTATCAAAGGGGGGTTTTGTCACAAGTATGTAAAAACAGCAAAATTAGCAAAGAGATCTAATAAATGAAAGGGAGATTCTTGGGATGTGAATGGAATACGGGATAGACTAAATCATTGGGTACATGTTTTTGGTAGATAACTCGTAGAGTAATTATGACTAGGCTACACTTTAAGGGGAATAAGCTCTCTCTCGAGCAACTTACCCAGTTTCAACTCGGACACCCACTTGCCGCATGAAGAACAACATCCGCCTTAACCCACTCACTCTCTTGAACTGAGTGTGTGGACATGGGACTAGGGTTCACTCTCTCGAGTTGAACCTCATGTCGACCCACTCGCACTGGCCATCAATTTAGTGGTCTTAGTTTTACGACCTCTCTCTCTCGCAAGCCAAAAACACATATATGAGATTATATTTGCAACTACAACCTCATTAAGTCCATCCACAACCACTAAACAAAATCACATTTAAACTACAAATAGACTATCAACAACTAATCTAACCCATATTCACAAAATCACACCCCAAGAATTTAGGGTTTTAGCTACGCATGTAAAAGGGATAAAGACGTATACCAATATCAATTTCCATCAATGGGTATGCAAGATCAAATCTTAAAACAAGCCAAAAGTGAAGAATCCAAGAGACCCAAGTCCAATTTCTTGAAGATGAAACCCTTGAAAGCTCCAAGTTCTTCAAAACCCTCTCCAAAACTTAGAGAGAATATCTCCAAAAACTCTATCTAAAACTTAATAATCTAAAAAACTAGGTAAAACAAGGAAAAATTCGCTCTTAAGAATAAAAAAATGAACTAGTATTTATAGTTTTCAGAAAATTTTCTCCGAAGGATCTTTCGGCGACGTTAGTGGGAATCGCCGATGAATTCGGCGATCCGCCCTTTGGTCTACTTCATCGCCTTTCATCAATTTCCTTCAACATTTTTCTGTCCTAGATAATTGGGTGATGTAGCACTGCGTCGCGGAGTCGTTCGGCGATACGCCGACTGCTTCTTTTCACCGCCAATTTTCTCCTTTCCTTTAAGGCTCAGCACACTAGAACAAAAGGTGAATATGCGATTTGTTGGCAGTTTGCCAAATCGGTTCGGTGATTCACAGATCTTCGTTCTTTTGACTTCTTTTGCTCCGTTTTGCTAAGTAGTGTTCATGCTTTGCCTCAAACTTGAAATACCTGAAACTAAAAGGTTTTCATCAGATACTAGGATAAAACATGCATTTGAAAACACTAATTTCATCAAAATATAGCCCTAAATAAGTCCAAATCGTGGACTCATAAACACCCCCAACTTAAACTTTTGCTTGTCCTCAAGCAAACTCAAGTTCAGCCGTTCAAAAAGGGTGTCTTGAACAGTGCTACACAAGACTCGATCATGAATGCACACAACAAGACTCAATTTACTTATGTAAAGATCAATTGTACACTCAAAGATTCAAGTCGAGACTCACCAATATCAAAGAATCTCATGGTCACAATACTTGCCTCAAATGCAAGTTCAGGCTCAACTAGAGTGTTCGAATTCCCTCACAAAAAGAATAATTCCATATTCACACATAATGATTTAATCATTTAAAGTTCAGGAATCATATGCAACTCTCACACTCACAAAGGTGAAAACAATGCATGTTTTCACCTATAGGTTTTCCCGTATTTTCCTATCGACGTTTGTTTCAGCTCACTCAAGATCAAAAAGGTCTTTTTAAGGCTTGTAAGGGGGTTGGGTGCAAAGGTATGGTTATTTAGGCTCAGTGACTTTTATCCTCATGAGATGTGGTATTCACAACACTTTCTTTCCTTTCCGTTCATCATTTTTGCTAGTGCTCATGAGTCATCCCATTATTCACTTCCCATTGATTGTTTGGAAACCCCATTTCTTTGGTACTTTATTCCACAACTTTCTTTTTCATTCTTTTTCTTTTCTTTTTTTTCTCTTCCATTTTTTTTCTTCCTCTTTTTCATTTTTTTTATATGAAGGGGTTCCATTTTTCTCAACACCATAGGTTAGAGGAGACTTTCCTTGCACTTCTTGACTTTCCCTTTTCTCTTCACCACACCCCCAACTTAGGCTTTTGGCCTAAGTTGGCTATTTAACTAACCATAAATCAAGAGGATTATGGATAATGAATAAAGAAGGGTCATGTTTTAGTCAAGTTTCTTCCAAAGAAAGGTAAGGCTCAAGGGGTGTTCAACAGGGGTTCACACAGGCTCACAAAGTGGGTCACAAAGAGGTATATATAAAATTTGCTCCCAATCTGTAAAATTGCCTAATATCATATCAAGAGATAGCCTTACTTAATCGATTGAACTAATGGGGAAAATTCTAGGATCTATCATGCATGTTTCAAAGTAAGATCAGCACACTAGGCATTGACACTAAAGTCCAACAATACTCCACACTTTCGCTAGTGTGCAACGGTTATTACAAGAGACTCGATTCGATATTAGGCTACTCAAAATGAGATACAAAGAGTTCACATATTGTCTATGCAACTTCATTTGGCCTCACCATAGCCGCACATTCATGTTCATTCTATTTAGAGTACTATTCAAGTCATCGGTATTGATCGAAACCAAGACTCATATTTTGCACAAGAACAACCACATTCACACACAAGAGGTGGTAAAAATTTTGGACGAGTTAAAATCATTTTGCAATAAAATAAATAAAAGGAGCCATAAGCTCAATCATCCACAGAAACAGATAAAATACAATTTTCAAGCAGAACAACCCAAATATATACACAAAACACAATTATCAACACAAAAGGTGTGGGCCTCACTCCACCACAATTAAAAAGTATTTTTTCTTAAATGCCTATAAAAGTATCCAAACGTAAAAATATAATAAGACAGAGAGCGATGTAAAGAAAGGTCTTGTTTATGTAGTCTCTCTCTGTCGGGTCTCAGTGACTGGTGTAGCAGTCTGTACTTGGGCATCAGTGCCCGGAGTCTCCTCAGAAGGGATAGCAGTGTCAAATCTGCTAGGGGCTGCTGTGGACGTCTCGGCCAGTGATGTCTGGGTCAGCTGCTACACAATAGTCTCCACCAGATTCAACAAATTGCCAAATATGCTCTCCGCCTCTTGTACCTCCTTAGCATGTAATGATATCCACTCCTCGTCAATCTCTGCATCCGACTCTGCATGTGTTTTGCCATCCCCATGTACATCTCCGGTGGTAGTCGGAGTAATCCCTGAGATCTCTGGAGCATCCTCATTGTCTGCATCCCACATCAGTGAAGTGAAGTATGTAGCCTTCAAATAGTCTACATCCTTCCTTAAATCTGCTACTTCAGTTTTCAAAGCCGAAACTCCGGATGTCTCCCCTTGTCTGATCTCACAAGCAGTGACTCTGGTATCCAGATCATCAATAGAGGCCCTAAGGGAGGGTCAGTGCAGCCAAGATGGCACTGGAAATCATCCCCCGGATGGATCTCTTCAATCGGGTAGCTCTCACATCAACTGAGTAGGCCAACTGCCCCATCTTCAGGATCATGGCCTGAGTAATCCTGGCAAGTTGGCAGGATGAGGAAACACCTGGAGCCTATGAGGAAGAGGAAGAAGGAACGGGTATACTTGAGGGCTCAGAGGCTGGAGTAAGAGAATGTGCCTCTGCTGGTAATGAGTCAACATTGACCTCTGGAGAAGTATCTGTTGGAGTTGCTCTCCTCATGTCAACCTCCTCTTATGTGAACTCAGCCTCTACATGCCGGATATCGGTGGAGAAAGACGGGGTAACCTTAACATCCCTCATAGTATCACAAGGTACTCCAGCTCGTCGGCATAACTCAATGACCAAAACTGAAAATGGTAGAGACGTCAGCTTCTGTTTGGCTCTCATGGCTATCTCCTGTAAAATCAGTAGTCCATATCGATCCACCTCTTGCCCATGATAGAACCAAGGAAATCCGCCTTAGGATGGCGCAGAATAGACTCGTTCTGGGATGGCATTATCATGCTGCTGATGAAGCCAAACCAGAACGTGGAGGTGATGTTCATGTCACTCTTCTTAATAGGAGCTCCTGCATCCATCCACCTCGGGGTGGTGTCAGAAATCATCGGAGCCAACCAACCATTTAAATCATCCAGGGACTGAACAATTGGCAACCCCTCGTAAGGAAGTACAGAGTGCAGCGGTCTAGCCAATACAACATTAATATGCTCACTGTGACATTCCACTTCCTTGCCTCTGAGCATGACCGACTTCACCGGTCGCAACTCACTTGCCTTCTTCTTGCTCTTAAGCACCAACTCCCCATAAGTAGTGTAAAACTCTCTTACCTAGGAGGGAATGTGAGGGTCTCGGGGCCGTGTGAACTGCTCGAATCCATGGTATAAGATAGTTTCAAGCACATCAGGATGCTTGCCTTCCAGACCCTCCATGGACAGTAACTTATCCTCTATAATGGTCTGTAAACCATCACCTTTTAATCTATTTAACAGCCTCGGTGGAGGAACTACAGGGAGTGCAGGGGTAATTGGAGCTGCCTAAGCTGGCACTGAGTCTGTAGTCGGAGGAGTGGCAACTGAGGGAATACTTGTGGCTGTGGACTGATATTTGGCCCGGAGTGCATCCCTTCGGTTAATCAGAGGTTGTTCATCCTCTAGTTCTGAGAAATCTGGCTCAATAGCTGCTCCTTTTCTAGCTATATGTTTCTTCATCTTGCCTTTGTCTCCCGGTTGGAGGTCATCCCCTCTCCTCTTTGGAGGGTTTGATCCTCCTACATTTATTGAAATGCTCTTTGCCTTTTTCTGGGTGGTTTGGTTAGATTTGTACGACCATATCTGTAAAAGAACAAGGAAAAAGTGAAATGAAATCACAAAAAATTTCACTGTAGACAGACTCGCCGAGCCAGTCGACTAGTCGCCGAACCTCTTTGGCGAGCTAAGTAGAACTCCCCGATGGGGTTGGCTAAACAATTAATGCAAGTCAGCGATAGGGTGGCATTTCAGCGAATCATTGACTACCTTCAGCAAACTTCGCTTATCCGCCGAAAGTCATAGTGCACACGGGTTTCAGGGTAATAAGCAAAGTGCGATCAAGGGTGCTTTCGACAATTCACCGAGTGCCTTCGGCGAGCTCAGGCCTCTCACCGAAAGTTACAGACTCAAACCACAAATATGACGCAACATTAAAAAGCGAGATGAAGGAAATAGGTGAACCACCGAGTGGTTCGGTGAGCTCGACTCAGCTCACCGAATGACCCAACGTGCCAATTTTCAATCCACCTTCTCAATTCAACTCCACAATCCCTGAAAAAAATATCAAAGCATGCACTAATAAAATTCAAACGAGACCCATACTTCCCATCACCCCGGGATACTCAGATTTCTCCTAGATTTGTAACATTTGTCCATTTGACGATATTTTCACTTAAGATCGGTGTCACCCGCTCTATCATTGGGAAAAGTTTCGACATTTAGCACAAACGTGGGCTGCTCAGACTTCACCCAATCAATCTAACAAAACGCAATCATGACCCAACTCATTAAAAAGTAGAAAGATTACGGACATTTGACAGTCAAACGATACGAGCGAGATTTTTCAAATTAAAATAGGCAATTAAGGATTCTAATCCTACCATAGAGGCCCAAAACACATCAATACGATAATATTATTGCAAAAGAGTTCAAAATTTGCAATATTAAACTTTGGGTTCGAAAACCAACATTAAATGCCGATTAAAACGTGGCTGAAAAGCTAGGCAGCAAAGTATTTAAACTCCGAGAACAAATCAACAAACTAAACATACTAGTAAAGGGCTAAAATAAAGAAAATACTACCTTAGTGTGAATTAAGGAGGTTTAAGCGCGATGGAAAATAAAGAATTTCAAATTTGAAGTTCTTGGCCATTATAAACCATCCAGTTCGCTCCTATTCGGCGACGTTAGTCGCACTCACTGATTTACTCGGCGATTCGCAGAGTGATCATCTACCCCACCGATTGCTAAAGTTCTTTCAGTTTCTTGGGGGTCAAGACGGCGGTCTACATCGAGATCACCGACCTGGTCGGCGACATGCCGAACTGCTTCGTAAGTCCACCGAGTTTTATAGGTTCTGACTTAACCTTGAATTGAGCCAAACGGCAGGTCAAGTCATACACGCTGACCTCTTTAGCAATTCGTCGACTGACCATTTTACTCGCCAATCTGTATTTTCCAAAAACTTTCAACTTCTAAACCTGCGCCACTAACACACCATTATTTATAAAAGCAAAGTAAAGCATTTAAAACCTTGGGTTGCCTCCCAAGAAGCGCCTTATTTAACGTCTTGGCTCGACGTGAGCTATCAGTCAAGCTGTATTATAGCGGTTAGACCTAAAGCAACTAGGCAACCCTCCTTTACTGCTAGGGTATAGATGAGGCAATGTGTGGTCCAAGAGGTCTTCGATCAACTTGATTGATCTTGAGTGAGATCCACTCATCTGATTCAGCACCTCCACGCTTTCCTTCATTTCCTCTAGCATTCTATCTTGCTCATGAAGCTTTTAGAGAATGATCAATAACGTATCCTCGATACATTTATTTTCAGTACTCCTAGACATTTCTCGCTCATGAGGGGGAATGTACCTCCCTTAGCAGTTGCACTGGTTTTCCACCTCTGAGATTTTGGTGGCCAAGTCGTTCAACTGAGTTACCAGTGCAGATAACTTGAAGTCACCCTCGACTTCTTGATTTGCCTCAGTCGACTTGTCACCATTTACCTCAGCCATGCTCAGGGTGCCTACATACAACGACCATTCAAAAGAAAACAAAACTAAAAATAAAGTTAGTAAACTACGACTACCAAAAGAAAAATTCATCTTGAACCAAAAACTTCCGCGTACCACCATTCCCCGGCAGCGGCGCCATTTTGATGTTTGTGTAATCAAGACACAACTTCCAATGCAAGTGTCTACGATCGTACAATAGTTTAGTAACCCAACCAAAGGTTGGGATTGTTCCCAAGATAGTGGTTTTGAGAATTAATAGAAAAATAAAATTTAGTTCTAACTAGTCGTAGCTAAAGACATTACCGATTAAAAACATTTTAAATTAAATGGGGACACAAGAGTGTCAATTAACAATGGGTTTTGTCACTAGTAAGTTAAAACAACAAAATAAACAAGGATTTCTAGGTAATGAGAGGTGATCTTTAGGACGTAATAGGAATACGGGTTAAGGTAGATTATTGGGTACATGCTTTTGATAGAAGATTCATAGAATAATTGTCACTATGCTAAACTTTAAGGGGGATAAGCTCTCTCTCGAACAACTTACCCCATTTCAAATGCATTCCTCTCGGACACCCACTTGCCACATGAAGACCAGCCTACACCTTAACTCACTCACTCTCTTGAGCTGAGTTTGTGGCAATGAGACTAGGATTCACTCTCTGGAGTTGAACCTCATGTCGACCCACTCCCACCGACCATCAATTGAGTGGTCTTGGTTTTACGACCTCTCTCTCGAGCATGCCGAAATCACATTTATGAGATTATATTTGCAACTACAACCTCATTAAGTTCATCCACAACCACTAAACGAAATCACATTTAAACTACAAATAGACCATCAGCAAGAAAGACCCAACAACTAATCTAACCAATATTAAAAAAATCAGACCCCAAGAATTTGGGGTTTTAGCTACGCATGTAAAAGAGATAAAGACGTATACCAATATCAGTTTCCATCAATGTGTATGCAAGATAAAGTCTTAAAACAAGCCAAAAGTGAAGAATCCAAGAGACCCAAGTCCAATTCTTTGAAGATGGAACCCTTGAAAGCTTCAAGTTCTTCAAAACCCTCTCCAAAACTGAGAGAATATCTCCAAAAACTCTATCTAAAACTTAATAATCCAAAAAACTACGTAAAACAAGGTAAAATTTGCTATTAAGAATAAAAACTGAACTATTATTTATAGTTTTCAGAAAATGTGCTCCGAAGGATCTTTTGGCGACGTTAGTGGGAATCGCCGATGCATTTGGCGATCAGCCCTTTGGTCTTCTTCGTCGCCTTTCATCAGTTGTCTTCATCATCCCTATGTCCTGGATAATTGGGCGATGTAGCACTGCTTCGCAGAGTCGTTCGGTGATATTTCGACTCCTCCTTTTCATCGCCGATTTTCTCATTTCTTTCAGGGCTCAGTACACTGGAACAAAAGGCTAATATACGATCTGTTGGCGATTCGCCAAATGGGTTCGACAATTCGCAGATCTTCGTTTCTTTGTTCTTTTAGCTTCTTTTGCTTCTTTTGCTTCTTTTGCTCCTTTTTGCTAAGTAGTGTCCATGATTTGCCTTAAACTTCAAATACCTAGAACTTAAAGGTTTTCATCAAATATCGAGATAAAACATGCATTTGAGGACACTAATTTCATCAAAATATAACCCTAAATGAGTCCAAATAGTGGAATCGTCAAGAGACGAGACAACACATGACTCATTTCAGACTCCAGTAGCTGAATGAGCATGGAGTGATAGGTTGTCATCTGATTTAGCATTGAAACATTCTCTCTTACCTCTCTCAACACTCTGTCGTGTTCTTCGACTTTGTGATGAATGAGTAAGAGCACCTCTTATATCTGCCCGCCCTTATGCTCTTTTGTCCTTTGACGCTTGTGAGAGTGGATGTACCTATCTTTTCTTTGGTACATTACTTCCAGTTCCTTGACCTTTTTGGCCAGGATATCCAGATGACCCAAAAATGTGGTCAAGTCTTGGTCCTTCTATGTCTCCTTGTTGGTCTTGGCTAAACAATCAAGGAGTTGGGCAGCTGTTTCATAGGATTGTCGTATCAAACAACCCAAAGAGAGTTGGTTAGCCACTATTCTGTTTTCGGGACCAAGAACCCTGTAGAAGCAATCCAAAAGTATCATATCTGGAATTCCATGAGTTGGGCACTTTGCAATAGGGCCTTAAATCTTTGCCATAACTCATAAATGGTCTCACACTCCAATTGTCTAAAACTTAGGATGTCATCCCTAAGAATCATCATCCTCAAATGAGGGTGATTTATTGGGTCACCTTTGCTTTTAGATATCTTCAATTCCTCTGCTCAACAAGCAACGCACAAACCACAACTAAAGGTAAGTATATTCAACTATGACTAACAAGAACAAAATTCAACTTAACCAAAGAATCTTAACCAACACCACTCCCCGGCAACGTTGCTATTTTCATTAACATTTCAAGGACACTTAATCCAGTTCTAAGCGTCAACGATCGTTAGTCAATATAATAACCCAACTAAATGAGTTAGGGTCGAATCACACAAGGAGTGGTACGTGTTTAAGATTCAAAAGTAAAGTACGAATAAGCTCAAGTCAATCATAAGAATAGACATTTACGAATAAAAACATAATTCAAATTAGGCGTGACACGAATATCAAATGACACGGGGTTTTTGGTTGAAATTATCAGCTATAGCAGCAACTAATAATACGGAAAAACATATATTAAGATGGGCTCTTGGGATGTGATTCGATTATAGGCTATTGTAGATAAATGGTAATTGCAATTATTAGAAAATAGTTGTACATCAGTGATTAAGCTAGACTATAAAGAAGGTAAACTTTCTCTCGAAAAATTTACCCCAAATCAAGTTGGTTTCTCTCGAACACCAACAAGCAAGCAAAATAAGAACAGCCTATGCCTTAGTCCATTCACTCTCTCAAACTGAATGTGTGGAAAAGGGTTTAGGATTCACTCTCTCGAGATGAAACCATGACAACGCAATACACACAGACCATCAATTCAATAATCCTGGTTTTAAAATCTCTCTCTCGAGCAAGCCAAAAACACGAAGGTAAAACTGCATTTGCAACTACAATTCTATAAATTAAACCTCAATTACTTATTGAAATCACTTCTAAACAGCATTTAAACTAACAATTAGCAATACCCATAAACTAAATTAGCCCATAATCACATAATCAGACCCCAAGAATTGGGGTTTTATCTAGAAATCATAAAAAGATAAAAATCGTTACCAAATTGTGTTTCCATCAACTGGGTAAGATTAATTTTGTCTTTACAAAGGTCCAAATTGAATAATCTCAAAGATCCAGTTCCAATTTCTCAAAAATGGAAAACATCAATTCTTCAAAGCTAAGGAAAAACTTGTCTTAATACTCAAAGTTCTAACTGAAAATTAATCTAGTGAATGTTCAGAATAAAATTTTCATATCTAAACTGATGTTTGAAAATGTATTTTTAGTCCCCAAAAATATGTTGCGAAGGGCCATTCGGCGTAGTAAGTCGAGCTCGCCCAACGGGTCGGCGATCCACCATTTCGTCAGTTCCATCGCCTTTTTGCTTTGGCCTTCAACATCCTCAAGTTTTGTTACTTTGGGCGATCCAACACTGCATCGCGGAACCACTCGTCGACTACTCCTTCCTCTCGCCAACTTGATTTTCTCCTTTAGGGCTTGGCACACTGGAACTTTAGGTGAGATGGTGGTCATTCGGTGACTCGCCAAAGGGACTCAGCAATCACCAGGCTATCATTTCTTCGTTCTTTCAGCTCGCTTCGTTTCTTTTTGCAAATTAGTGTCCATGCTTCGTTCCTCAATCCAAATACCTAGAAATCAAGGATTTTACATCAGTTAGTGGCACAAAATAAGCATTTGAGGACACTAAATCATTATAAATAAAGGCCTAAATGATTCCAAATTTGGGACTGATCAACCACCACAAAAGATTTGTCGGTAATGTTTGCCTGAGGTGTAGGAAAACATTTCTAGAATCTGCAAAATTGAGCAATATGCCCACTCTAGCCACAGACAAAGCACAGTCCCTTATTTTGAACTTGTTGATTTTGTGCCTTGTTAGTTTCACCATTATTTTTCTTTGGAGATCTACCATAATTTTTCCTAAAATTATTCTTCTTAGGCTTCATAGAATTTATTTTTTAAAGATTCGAGAGTAGCATTATTTGAAGTAATTAAATTTACTTTCGTTGTGATGTTGCTCTCTTCTTATTGTAAAAGTGCATCTTGGCCCCATGCAGATTTTCATTATCAATGTTTCAAGAGAGGTTTCCTTTTGTTTGTGGCGCATCGTTTTTCTGAAATTCCTTCTAAGAAGGTGGAAGTGTATCTACTATGCCACAACCAATAAGGTTATATCCAATTTTGACCTCCTCGGACGTAAGCTCTCCAACAATCATTATAGAGTCTTGAGTTTGGTCTACCACTGATTGTCGTCCACCATTTGGAAATGAAAAAAATCTACTAGCCGTATATTTTTTCATTGTAGCCTCTTCGGTATCATACTTACTCTACAATGCTTCCCAAATTTCCTTTGCACTAAAGTAAGTTCTATCATAATAATCATAAAAATTATCAGATAGACAATTAAGAATATAATACCGACACTTATAGGAATCACTATCATACTTTTTCATTTTCTCTTGATGAGAAATAATTTCATCATCATTCATAAAGGTCAATTATATTAGGATTCTTCTCAGTTAACATATAAGAGACATTGAGAAGACTTAAGTAGAAAAATATTTTACCCTTTCATCTCTTGAAATGATTACCATTAAACTAAAATAGCTTGTTAAGATCTCCCATCTTGACATCTGTGAATTTTTCAATTGTAAACATTGTGAATCTCCTTAAAATTGTTAGTGAAAATTACAATACTAAATTACAATTGAAAATAAATTCTCTTCTGGCTGAGGTGCGGATATCTCGCTCTATTTAAGGAGATTCAAGTCCACTGCAACAAATGTATTTCACCTGTCCAGCAATAGTCCTTCCTTACTTGTCCCCTCCAGGATACAATAAACTAATCACAAAGTATAACTCAACAAACTCTGCACAAGAGTTGAGTCCAAAGCTCCACAAAAAAAACACCTCCCTTCAACTAATAAGAACTCTATTTTTGACAAACTTTTATGCACTAAATATTTTTCGTGTGTTTAAAACAAATGAAAACTACCACTATTTATAGTTGAGGAAGCCCTCCTAGCAATAAATAAGAAGATAATGGGGGTACTAAATAGTATAGATAAATATTCTTGAGATTACATATGTTAGAAGGCATAATGAAGGACGAATAATGAGATTTCAATATGGAGAAGTAATGGTCATCTATGAACATTTCACTTTAGTTGGAGTTATTTGACTAAACTTCAACTCTATAAAGAAAAATAAAGGCAAGAAGAGGAGAAGAAAATATTTTCTAGTGGAAAGATTATTTTTAATTGAAATGAAATGGTGTTTAAATACAGAAAAAAATAAAATAACTAAAGCCTATATCTAAGCAACTACTTTGCACATGATTGCATGATAAAAAAACTCTTAAAAATAGCAATTTAACTCCTATAAAGCAGTAACTAACTTAAAATGTTGAAGATGGCTAAAAAGCTGGAGAAATTACAGCAACTTATATTGACTAATTACTGCAGTAACTGAGGCAACTAATCAATACTCCTCCTATCTTCCGTTGCTGCAAATTCCAAGTCTTTCTCGGAGAAATTCAAATCTTCTCCTTAGCAAGGGTTTGGTAAAAATATCCGTCAGTTGAAGATTTGTCTTGCAGTACTTTAACCCAACTGATCCTTCAGAATCTTGCAGTACTTTAACCCAACTAATCCTTCTTTCTGGGCTTCTCTGAGAATGAATAATTTGATATTGAAATGCTTTGTTTTTCCATGAAAAATTGGATTATTTGATATAGCAATAGCTTCTTGATTATCCACAAACACCTCTGTGCAGTTTTCTTGCATTAAATTTATATCAGGTAACAATTTTCTAAGCCATAAGGCTTGATTTGCAGCAGTTGTTACTGGTATGAGTTCAACTTCAGCCATTGATTGTGCAACAATCTCTTTCTTCTTAGAGCACCTAGAAAATACTCGTGAACTAAGATTAAAACAATAACTAGAAGTACTTTTCATGTCATTAGAAGAGCCACCCCAATCACTATCAGAATACCCCTGCCACACATACTTCTTATTCGCATAGAACTTGATTCCAAAAATCAAAGTTCCCTTAACATATCTTATCACCCTTTTAGTTGCTCTAAAATGAGTGTCACTTGCACAATTGATGAATCAATATAGAAGACTTACAACATATAAAATGTCGGGTCTCATTGCAATATGATATATAAGACAGCCAACCAAACTCCTGGAAAGAGTCTCGTTCCCTTTTTCAGCTTCATCATTCTTACTCAACTTCTCCTTCTGACAAATTGGAGTAGCTGTCTCTTTGCAATTTTCCATTCTGAACTTTGTCAAAATGTCTTTGCATACTTGTTTTGACAGATGAACACTTCATTTTGCTCTTGTTTGATTTCCATTCCTAGAAAATACACCATTTCTCCCAAATCCATCATCTCACAAGTATGTTGCATATCTTCTGTAAATTTCTTGACAAGTTCATTATTATTTCCAGTAACCAGTAGATCATCTACATATAGTGAAATAATAATAAAATTAATATCATCACCTTTAATGTAGAGAGTACCTTCACTAAGGCATTTTCTAAAGCCCTGTTGAATCAAATGCTCATCAATCCTAGTGTAACCAAGCTCTGGGTGCTTGCTTTAGTCCATACAAAGCTTTTTTGAGCTGATGCACTTCATCTTCATGCCCTTTGACTGCAAATCCTTCATGTTGCTCAACATAAATTTCCTCCTCAAGAAAGCCATTAAAGAATGCAGATTCGACGTCCAACTGAAACACTTTCCAACCATCTTGTGTAGCTATAGCCAACAATAATTTGATGGTTTCTAATCTAGAAACAAGAGCAAATGTATCAGAAAAACCAATACCAAAAATTTGAGCATACCCCTTTCCAACTAGTCTTTGTGCTTGTTGATAAAGACATCTGCATATAAGTTGATTCTGAAAATGCACTTCACCCTATGACTTTCCTGTCTTCATGTCTTTTCACAAGTTTCCATGTCTGATTCTTCTCAATCATGGTGAGTTTCTCCTTCATTGCAACTCTCCATTTTGGATCTTTCTTTGCTTCCCAAAAATTTGTTGGCTCAAGAACAACCATATTGCATCTCTGATAGATATCAAAGAGATATTGTGTGCCTCTTACGGGTATATCATCCACCAATTCATCTTCTTTCAGCTGGAGCATTGTACTTTGATCTGAAATGAATGTTGGCACTACTTCTTTCCAGTTCCATTGTTCATATTCCATGAAATGCACATCTCTACTTATCAGGATTTTCCTTGTATGAGGTTGAAAAACCTTGTAAGCCTTAGAAACAGTGTTGTAACCCACAAATATTCCAGCTTCCACCTTTTTATCAAACTCATCTCTTTTAGCCTGTGGCACATAAGTAAAGCACAAGCATCCAAACGCTTTGAGATTTTTCAAAAAAGGTTTATAACCATACCAGACTTCAAATGGTGTCTTTCATTCTAATGCTTTTGTTGGAAGCATGTTGAGTAGAAAGACTGAAGTATGCGTAGCTTCAGCCCAGTACTCTTTT
Source organism: Solanum verrucosum (assembly GCF_900185275.1). Taxonomy (NCBI): domain Eukaryota; kingdom Viridiplantae; phylum Streptophyta; class Magnoliopsida; order Solanales; family Solanaceae; genus Solanum; species Solanum verrucosum. The sequence goes on from NW_026020054.1 coordinate 196,615, forward strand.
GGCAAACACTTCTTGTACAACAAACATCTAGCCATCTCCATTATAATACGGTTCTTCCTCTCACTAACTCCATTTTGTTGTGGAGTGTATGGAGCAGTGAGTTGGTGTTCAGTCCCAGCTTCTTCACACAATATATTAAACTGATCAGATGTATACTTCTTGCCATTATCAGACCTTAAATATTGAATCTTACAACCACTTTGAGTTTCGATCCACTACTTGAATTTCCAGAAGATAGCGGTAACCTCTGGCTTGAGCCTGAGAAACTAAATCTAACACATTCTTGTATAGTAATCAATGAAAACTATATAATAATTACTGCCTTTTAGTGAAGGTGTTCTTTGAAGACTAGCCAGATCTGTGTGGATTAACTTTAGTTTTTCAGCACCTCTCCAAGTTGCTTTGTTGAAAGGAAGCCTTGTTTGCTAGCCAAATCGACAAGTTTTGCAATCTGGTATTTCAGCTTCAAGGTTAAGCAGCCCTCAAACTAGATATTTCTTCTGTAGGTTCCTTACAACATCATGATTGAAATGTCCAAGCCTTTTGTGCCAAACTTCTGCATCGATCTTAGCTGCAGAATATGTTTTTTTGCTCATGCACTAAAGGATCCAGTGTAAAGCTCTTTCCCTTCATCATTACTTTTAATAAATTTTTGCCATCTTCATCCTTGATTTGACAATAATTTATTTCAAAGAGAAGTTTGAAACCATTCTCAAGCATCTGGCCAACATTTAATAAACTATGACTTATATTAGGTACAAAATACACATCTTTGATTAGTTTTGTACTTGAAGAGGTCTTAATTTCAATAGTACATTTTCCTTCACCATAAATATACTTTTCATTGCCAACTTGTACTTTGGAAATTACTAAAGTATCCAACTCCTTGAACAGATGACGATCAAATGACATGTGGTTTGTGCAACAACTGTCAATAAGCCACTTGCCACTTGAGCTGCTAGTTGACAAACAGGTTGCTACAAAGAGTTGCTTGTCATCTTCCTGATTAGCTACCTGTGTAACATTATTTTGTTGAGTATTGGTTTTGCAAATCTTTTGATGATGTCCCATCTTTTGACATTTCTCACACTGTTGGTGTGACCTTCTCCAGCATTTGAATAGTGGATGACCCTTCTTTCCACAATACTTCCAAGGAGGAAAATCATGTCTTGTTCCCCTATTGACCCGAGGAGAATGAAAACCTGAGTTTTCCTTCTTGTTACACTTCTTCTTTCCTTTGTCTCCCTGGTTTGATTGAACTTTTGCAGGTAGTGCACCCTCAACAAACCCATCTAACCTCATAAGTCTTCTTTGTTCTTGTGCCTATAGAGAATTCAATAGTTCTGCCAAACTGATTTTTCACATATCCTTAGAATTTTCCAGCGAGGAAATAGTTGCTTCAAACCTTCCAGGGACTGTTACAAGAATATTTTGAACCAATCTAAAATAAGGAAATTCAGAGCAAAGTAATCTTACATTGTTGGAAATGTTGAGTAATCTATCAAAATACTCTTTGACTGTCTCTGAATCCTTCATCTTCTGAAGTTCAAATTCTCTTATGAGGTTGAGAATACACATTGCTTTTATGCGTTCATCTCCTTCATATTCCTTCTTTAGAAAATTCCAAACCTCAAATGTTTATTTCATTGTCATAATTCTGACAAAAATTTCAAATGAGACTGCAACAAATAACGTCGCATTAGTCTTTGATTTCCTTGTTTTCTTCTCCTTGTGATTCCTTATCTGCACCATGGTTGGATTTGCAGGCAAGGGAGGAACTTTGTAGTCCTTCTCAACAGCTTTCCACATATCATTTGCCTTCATATGTGCCTCAATTCTTGCTGCCGAGACATGATAGCCTTCACCTTTGAAGACAGGTGAAGCTAGTGCATTGAAAGGAGTTTCTGAATACATGAGTGAAACAAGCAAAGTTGATATGCTGACTACAACTTGTTGATTCATGAACATCAAGAAATGTCTCCAGTTTGTCTCTAACTCTACCATTTTCAAGAAGATGAGGTTTCCATATGTTGTTTGTTGTGAATATCAGCGGGACCTTTTTCTTCTAGGCATAATTCAAAGTCTAAAAGTCTGATAATTAGTTGGAAGGCATAACCATGTGTTATATTTTGTGTTATTGTCTCTAAACACCACAACTCAACCACACAAGTACTATCTTTTAGCTAGTGACCATATAATGTGTATCCGATGCATATCAGTAGGATTCAACAACTTGTTATTGGCCTATATAAACACAAACAAAGGTTTACCATAACAGATCTCACTAAAACTTCAAATCATACAAAGGTTTTTTCTACTTTCAAAGTCCTTACAAGTTCTTTCCTTCTTAATTTTCTCATCTATATTGAACTAAATGACCATGGCTATCTGTTTGCCTCAAATAATCAACAAGTGGAGACGTTTCGAAATTCCATTTTGTTGTTTATGTTGGGGAGAAGCAAAAGAATATATTTGTAACCCTCATATCATTCTTGAACCAATCATTATTTCAAGACTTGCTTAGTCAAGCTGAGGAAGAATTTGGCTTTGATCATCCAATGGGCAGTGTCACAATTCCCTGTAGAGAGGATGTGTTCATTGATCTTACTTCTCGCTTGAATAAGATCTGAAGCTATTCCTTTCACAATATTGTACATTATAAGATTTAGAAAAGAAACACCACATGTACCACATCTTAGAAAATTAAATAGAAGAGAGTACTGTCAGATGCAACGGTAGATCCCAACCGAATTATAATTTTCAGAAGTTTAGCAAATGAAATCTTTTCACATACATTCTTTATCCAATTGGTTTTGATAGTAACCTTGTTGAATAAAGATCCTTACATCAATCCATTTTCTCCATAACATAGAAATGGAGCTTCTGAAGTGCTTAAATCTATGTTAATTAACTCCAACGAAATAATATGTTGCCTTATCTTGAACACTGGAATATTTTTGGACAACAAATAAAGTTTATATCTGCACAAAAAATCTCAAAATATCAAAGAAATCACATTAGTACGTGGCACTCCATTAGATATTTTTCCATTCATGGCTCATTACAATTCTGACTTAATTATCAGAAGTTCTAGTATGTGTATCTTAAGATAAAACCTACATGTTTTTCCAAAGGATTACTAATAATATATTCAGAAAGAAGGTGAAACCACTGATTAAAAATGTAAAAAGGCATTCGAGTCAACCATCCTTCATGTGGAATAAGCCAATAGTTTACCTACCATGTTAGAGTAACTTCCTTAAATTACAACTTTTGTTTCAAGTGACATACGCACATCTAACTCAAATGTTGTTCTCCTTGTTCTTATATGGCCAAATCTTCACAATTATCTCAAAATATAAGACATTAGTATTTTAGTATGAAAGAAACATGGTTCCTGTTACAGAATATTATAGGATATTGTAAAGATATTCTCTTACCTTATATAGCTAGCTAAATCATAAAAAGATGTGTAGGATATTTACTTACCTTTGATAGAACCTCTAGTGATTGTATATATACATGTACTTCTTAACATAGTGAAATACAAGTTCTTATATTCCCATATTTAAAATAACATGGTATAAGAGGCAGACCTTTGGCTTCGTCGGAGTTAGGCTTACTGCCTCAACAGAGTCCGTTTCGGTCCAACTTTCTTCTCTCTGACGTTTCCCTGCCTTTTCTGACTTATACACTTTATGATGCTCTTGATAAGATCTGGTGAGATCATTCATTTTTACTTTCATTCTCGGATCTGTAAGTGGTTATTTCTCCCAAAGGATCTACTATTTTGTGTTAGACTACTATTTTGATTTGGGTGAGTGGAATTTTAATTGAGGGATCAGATTAGTCCTTTGTTTGTTTGAGAAGAACCTGTTTGAGTCTCTTTTTTTTATTTGAGAAGATTCATCCTTTCAACTGAAGTGTTGGAATTGATTCTTCGATTATTATCTGATTTCACGTATCAGGACACTTCATCCAATATTAAGTGTCAACAATCGTTCAATAGTAATATAACCCAACTATGTGAGTTGGGGTCGAGTCCCAAGGGAGTGGTACATAGATGAGAGTCAATAGACAAGTAAAAATATGCTCAAGTCAATCATAGCTAAAAACATTTATGAATAAAGGCATTATTCAAATTAAGGGTGACACAAGTGTCAAATATCAGGAGGATTTTGTTTCAATTATCAACTAAAACAGCAAATAACATAAAAATATGAATATAGAGATGGGTTCTTGGGATGTGATTGGATTATGGGCTGAGGTAAACAATTGGGTAATTGCAATTAATAGTAAACAAATGTAAATCAGTGAATAAGCTAGACTTTAGTGGGGATAAACTTTATCTCGAACAATTTATCCCGAATCAAATTGGTTTCTCTTGAACACTAATAAGCAGCAATTAAGCACAACCTTCTTTGCTTTAGTCCATTCATTCTCTCGAGCTAAATGTGTGGAAAAGCGTTTAGGATTCACTCTCTCGAGTTGAACCCATGACAACCCAATACCCACAGACCATCGATTTAGTAATTTTGGTTTTAAAACCTCTCTCTCGAGCAAGCCAAAAACACGAAGTTAAGATTGTATTTGCAACTATGACCCATTAAATTCAACCACAATTACTGAACGAAATCACCTTCAAACAACAAATAAACTATCAATTAACAATACCCAGCAGTTAAATCAACCCATAATCACATAATCATACCCAAAGAATTGGGGTTTAAGCTAGACATAATAAAAAGGTAAAAATCGTTACCAAATTGTGTTTCCATCAACTGGGTAAGATTGATATTGTCTTTACAAAGGTCTAAGATGAAGAATCTTCAACACCCACTTCCAATTTTTTAGAAATGGAAATCTTCAAATCTTCAAAGCTAAGGAAAAATGTCTCTAAACTCAGTTCTAAGATCTCAAACTTGAAAATTGAATAATAGCAATGATAAAAAATAAACTTGACACTAAACTAATAATTTAAAAATGTATTTATACTCGCCCAAATTTTTTTTGCGAAGGACACTTCGGCGTAATAAGTCGGGATCTCCGATCCACTCGGGAATCTGCCCTTTGGTCAATTCCATCGCCTTTTTGTTTTGGCCTTCAGCATCTTCAGATTTTGTACTTTGGGCGATATGGCACTGCATCGCGGAACCGTTCAGTAACTCACCGATTGATCCTTTCTATCGCCGACTTGATTTTCTCCTTCAAGGCTTGGCACACTGGTACATTAGGCGAGACCATGGCCGTTCGGCGACTCTCCCAATGGATTAGGTGATCCTTAGGCTTTTTTTTCTTCATTTTTTCAGCTGCTTTGTTCCTTTTTTTTTCTCAATAGTGTCCATACTTTGTTCCTCAATCCAAATACCTGAAATCAAGGATTTACATCAGTTGTTGGCACAAAATATGCATTTGAGGACACTAAATCTATTGAAATAAAGCTCTAAATGAGTCCAAATCATGGACTCATCAAAACCCCCAACTAAAACTTTTGCTTGTCCACGAGTAAAACTCAAGTTCAGCAGTTCAAAAAGGATGTCTCAAACAGTGCTACACAAGACTCAATCATGAATGCACACAAAAAGACTCAACTTACTCATGCAAGGATAAATTGTGCACTCAAAGATTCAAGTTGTGACTCACCATTATCAAAGAATCTCAAGCTCACAATACTTGCTACAAATGCAAGTTCAAGTTCAACAAAGGTACTCAAATGCCCTCACAAAAAGAATGATTCCATATTCACACACAACGGTTCACAATTTAAAGCTCCAGAATCAAATGCAACGCTCACACTCACAAAGATGAACACGATGTATGATTTCACCCATAGGTTTGCCCGTATTTTCCAATCAACACTTGTTTCAGATCACTCAAGATCAAAAAGGTCTTTTGAAGACTTGTAATGGGGCTGAGTGCAAAGGTATGATCTTTAGGCTTAGTGACTTCTATCCTCATGAAATGTGGTGTAAACAACACTTCTTTTCCTCTTCTTTATCATTCTCATTCAAGCTCAAAAGTCACCCATTATTCAATTTCCATGGACTATTGGAGACCCCATTTTCTTTGTATTTTCACAACTTTATTCCAAACCTTTTCATTCTTTTCTTCTTTTTCACTTTTTTTTATTTGGAGGGGTTCCATTTTTCTCGAAACCATGGGTAAAAGGGACTTTCTTGCACCTCTTGATTTACCTTCTCTTTTTTTCACCACACCCCCAAATTAGGCTTTTGGACTAAGTTGGCTATTCACACAAACCACAAATCATGAGGATCATGGGTAATTGGTCAAGAAATGTTACTTATCATTATGTTTCTTCCAAAAAAAGGCTAAAGCTCAAAGGGTGTTCAAACGGGGTTCACACACTCACAAGGTAGGCCATAAAAGAGGTATAATGTCAAATTGTTTCACACTCTTCAAAGTTTCCTAAGATCATATCAACAGATTGCATCACTTAGTCAACCGGACCAACGGGGCAAATTCTAGGTGTCATCACACATGATTCACGGTAAGCTCATCACACAAGGCATAGACACCAATGTCAAACAAGACTCCACACTTTTTGCAAGTGTGTAATGTTCATCACAAGAGTCTTAATTCGATACTTGGCTAGTCACAACGAGATATAAAGAGTTCACATATTGTCTATGCAACTTCATTTGGTCTCATCGTAGTCGTACATTCATTTTTGTTCGATTATGAGCACTATCTAAGTCATCGGTATTGATCAAACCGATACTCAAATTTGCAAGCGAACACCCACTTTTAAAACAAATAAAAGGTGGCACAATTTTTTTCGGAAGCGGTCCAAAAATCATTTACAATTCAAAACAAGGAGCCACAAGCTCAATCATCCACCAAAGCAGTGTAACACACAATTTAAAACTCAAAACCCACATATATACACAAAAACATCAATCACAAAAGGACACAAAAGGTGGGCCTCACCCCCACCACAAGACCTGCTAAGTCAAGCAGAGGAAAATTCTTCATTAGAATCACTCCTCAATTTAGGATTTAAGTATATAATTGAGATCATTTTTCCTTTTTAGATCTCACAATTTTATATACCAAAGTAGGAAATTCATCTCGTGCAGTTGGTTAAATAGAAGTTATATGAAGCTTAGCACCAAAGAGATTGGTACTTTATACAAATTTATATATGATTTATTTAGACAACTATGTGTTTTGGGTAATTGGCTGTTGGGTTTTTACTCACCATCTCCATCCGCTACCTTTCAAAATAGATGCACTGGAGATTATCTTCTTCTAACATGACCAAATCCATCCATTCTTCTTTCGTCTACTTTGTACCCATTCACAATTACCCTCCCGTTTAGATTTAGAAAAAAATATTATCTATATATCTACAGAGTTTTCAACAACAGTTGGCGACAAGGTTGATTCCGCCATTATATGTTTGTATACATTCTAAGCTTCCGTTTGGTCAGTTTGTGATTTTTGAAACTTGAAGTTGTGTTTGCACACAGTGAATCTATATAAATGCAGCAAGTTGTCATATTCAAAATCATAAGCTTAATGATATATATTTCAAAATACTAGCAGCTCAACTAAACAAAGCACCAAAATTACACAAGTAAAAGAATAAGATCAGAGAAAGCTAGGCTATGGTTAAGAGGCTCTTTTTGTAAGTGTTACAAGTAAAACTTGCTGAGCCATATGGACATTGGATATTCCTCAAAGTATTATGATCCACATTATACATAAATAATCCCCTTTTATACCAGTTCACCATCCAGGAAGTGCGAAGGCTTTATTAGCCAAGACATGTGCATAACTACTGTCCAATTACTATATTGAAGAAAACGCATATCGCGCCAAACACCTTGGTTATTAAATACAAGTTTAACCTTGAATTTTTTGGTCCATGACCATGTTTCATAGTCCTCCAAGATCCATACATCCATCATATTCTCAAAGATAATCAATTGGCAGAGAGACAAAGACTCATCCTTCACGAAAGAGACATCGTTTGATGTATTTTCCATAAGCTACAACTTCCGGGATGAGGTATATTGGAGAACTCTTCTTTGTCCATATTAAGAACCATGATTCCTTTAGCACAAGGAAGAATATCCGGTTTCACTAAATCTCTGGCCACAAGCAAATGCACTGCTCCATTGACAATTGCAGGAGAGACATTCGGCAAAAGATTGGGAGTGGGACAATTAATTTTTCTCTTCCATGTTTGTGTCCTGACAGAGTATATGGAATACTAAAACCGATAATCTTTTTCTCGTGCATAAATCAGTTTGAATTGTCTTGTCAATGAATAATAATAAAAGGCACAGAATTTGCCAGGGCCGAATTTATGCTGTACAATTACTTTCTGTTGTGTTGTTGGATTGAAAATGGCATAGGTACACGGAGAATACTCAACAGTGAACAGAAGAACACCTTCACAAGAGTATCGAAGACGAGATTTGTTTCTAGCCATATTAATCATAAGGTCCCATTTGAGAAGTACTTTCGTGAACATCTTCTCCTCCTTATTAAGACTTTCATCAAATACATAAAGGTTATGCTCATTATTAGTAACAAAGCGATCATAGTGTACCATTATAGAGGCCTAGCTCTTTTGAGATGTAAGGTTGAAAAATACCACGATGAGATCAATGTCTTGGACACTCAACAAGGCAATCTGCGGGAAGTCTACTGAGGATTTCGATGAGTAGGCGATCAGGTAAACGTCTAAGAAATGATAATTCTTCATCATTATCATAACTATGACACAAAAGTTGTGTAATTCAACTGAAACATTCAAGTTCCATCACCTATATACAAATTAAACACAAGATTAGAAAACAATTTATATGAATCTGCAATAAAAAAATGTATAAAGGAACTATCATAAAACATAGACAAGATTGAAAAGACAGCGTTAAGCCCCTAAACAAGCCACTTGACATGCATCCAACACAATATAATAGACAAAAGTAGAAAGTCTCATATTATTTATGAGTTTGACATAAAAGCGGAAGTCTAACATAGTCTCGACAAGTCAATCTAATACATCAAAAAAAAAAGGTCGGAATATAACTTGTACACCACGTACAATGTCTGAAACGAAAACAAAAGAAAAGTAAGTAAAGGTGACATGGTCCTCGGAACATGAGGACTCACAAAATCTTCAAATGTAGCTAATCCGAATCTAGCCAGATGAAGCTCACATAGACAATGTAGGCACTAGTATGCATTAGTACATGAAACGTACTAAGTATGAGGCATATGCATAAACATGAAAACATGATCATAAAGGGACATAATAGGAAAACATGATGTGCATTGACCATGTTGGATCTCTACAAATTTCTTTCATAAGAAATCACAAATTTTGTATGAACCAATCAATTCCCTGATGGATTAATTTATTTTGACTAATATATGCCATGTTAGATATTAGTGAGCTTAGTGCAATATACATCAAAGTTTTGACGTAAAATTCCTAAAAATGACAAATCTAGCTCAAGGGGTCGATTTGCTCATGAGATATGTGCGAGAATTAAGTTTGGGATTAAATTTTATACCTTCAATCCTACAACAATATAAATTTAATCATCCCTAACTTAAAAAATCCTGACTATAATCACAAGATAACTTAGTTTGGGAACATAAGATATATTATCACAAAGAAAAAAAGTTGTATTCAAACTAATATCAAAACAGTAAATTGAGAGTTAGAGTAATACCGACAGTCACGAAGAAAAAGTGAACTAAGAAAAACCTCAACCCTGGAAACATAAACCTAAATTATTTAGGACTCTTGATAACACTAAATAGGATTTGAAGACAATAATTAGTAGGGAAAATTTAATAAAAGTATGGTTATTTAACATTTATTGCAAAAATATAAATATATAGTCATATTTTTATGGCAAAACTAAAAAAAATAGGAAGCAAAATAGGAATAATTAATTCTCACACACACACACACACACATATATAAGACCTTATATTATATCCTATACGTCTACTTATAGGTATTAATAATTTGTAATATAACAAATTAATTATGAGTTATAACAGCTCCAAATTAATTAATATTAAATTAAATTTATTTTAATATATAATGCATGTAATAAAAGGTAAAAGATTTACGTTTTGAGTGGAGTTACCGAGGAAATCAAGTTGCTACCATTTAGGGAGGAGTTACTAGGAAACCAAATTACTACAATTTAGGGAGGAATTACTCAGGAAACTAAATCACATAATTTCGGAATGAGTTATTGAGGAAATCATATTACACGTTTTTTATTCTTTTCAAAGAGATGAAACTTCAACCATCTCTTGTAATCTAAAACCTCTCTCCATAATCTTCTTTAAAAAAATTCATAATCATCTTCCTTCCCGTGTTTATAGATTTTGATAATATGAAAAGTGACAATATTATCATTCAAATTAATTCTACAAAACAATCCAACAAAAAAGAAAATGCAAGAATATCACATCTCCTCCATCAGACAATTTTGACTTAGATTTTGTATCAGAAACACATCACAAAAGAGGTAAAACAAATTTGTGAAGAGTGGGAGGTAAGAAGCAAAAAAAAGTCAAAGCCTAGTGTGGGTTTGAAGAATGATCTGAAGGATTCCAAATCTAAAGAAAAATTGTTCCATATGTATTAAAAGTTCAATTTTATTTTTTTCATATTTTGATGATTTTTAACTTTTTAGAACTTGTGTGTTGTGTTTTATAATTTTATTAGGTGATATATATTCTAAACATAATCTTTGTTGTATGACTTGTGAATGAATTGGAATATGTTCATTTGTTCGCAAAATAGATAAAAAAATAACATTGATTGGTAGATGTGAATATAAAGTAGGTATTAAAAGTGCATTTTTATTATTATTTTAACAAAGCTAATTTTACACATCATTGTGAATTATTATTGGTGGATGTGAGTATGGAGTAGATATTAAATTCTGTAACGACTCATTTGGTTGTTTTGAGTACTAGAACTTTTTATTTCATAAAATACTTTGTGATAGATTCTAAATGGCTATTTTGGACTATTTGTAACTACAATTATGAAATTAGTGGGATAGTTTTAATAATTAATATAGTAGGTGGTTAAAGAAGATAGCATTAAAATTAGTAGTGAACTACTTTCACCACTCTTATAATTAGTCATATAATAATTAGGGTAAAAATAATCGGTAGAAGAAAAGAAAAGAGCAGAAGAGGAGAATAACAGAAAGCAGCATGAACGAAAGAAGAACGTGAGCGACTTAAACTTTCGGTAAATCATCCTCCAAAATTTTGTATTAGGAATATTGGTATAAATTATACTATTATCATTATTATTATTATTATAATGTTGGGGAAAGAATGAAATTGGGGGTGCTATGCGGATGTGTTTATTCGTTACTATGTTGAAATTCATGTGAATTCATGTATATATTTAGGTCATATTTTAATTATTGTGTCATAATGCATGTTGTAAACAGAAATTGAAAGGTTGAATAAGAAAAGTTGGAAACAAGTCAGTGGTAAAGTAAGGAAATTGAAAGTTAGGTAAAGAATTGGATGGCTCTCATGCCGCCAATCATTGGACAATGATTTTGGCTAATAGTAGGGTGGATTAATGCATACAGTTGAAATATTGGAATATGTTAGTTTGTCAACTGTCCGTGGTACGCCACTGATGTTCGTCTTTAGATAATTTATTTAGTTATCACATAATAATTTAAGTTTTAATTTATGGAAATAGATATTTAAATATTAGGTGTATTGTATTATTCGAATGCCATTAAGGTTAGGCTAACTTGGAGGAATTAAGACTTACCCTTGGGTTTGAACTTTAGGAAATTGATTATAGAATTAGGTGAGTTTTTGTGTCTAGGCTAGACATAGAATAATATGAGTGTTTATAGACTCGTTAACTTACAAATTATGCATATATACTTGATAGATTGGAAAGGTTCAGAGGCATTGAGGAAAGGAAAGGTATTGGAGAAGTAGCTTGTCTGACTTCGGTTCTTCGGTGGAGGTAGGTTATGGTTTATTCTATGTGATAGAGAGACTCTTAATAGTGATTGATAGTCATTGAGTGATATTGTGGAATTTTCTAAGTACTTGGTTGTTGTGACTTGGATAATTCATGTGTTGTTATGATTGATTTGTAATTTCAAGACCGCGAAATTCATAATCTTGAACTTGTTCCATTAAAGCGATGCCTTGAATAAAGAAGGCTTAATGAAATATTGTTAAGGAAGTGGAAAGAGATGATAAAGAATGACAAATGAATTAATGGTATACTTGGATCGGGTACCACGAGCTAACATGGTATTATTGGATCGGGTGTCATGTTCCGACACGATATTATTGGATCGGGTGTCACGTTCCGATACAATATTATTGGATCGGGTGTCACTTTCCGACACGATATTATTGGATCGGGTGTCACGTTTCGGCACGTTAACATTAAAGGAAAACATATTGAAATAACATAATATACTCAATCTCAAAGAATCAATTTCCCAAATGAGTGTGGTGTGGAGGCATGAGTCCTCGTGTGTGTTCTTGATATTGAGACTAATTATGTATTTGATTCAGTGTTGTTGTCACTTGTTCATATTGTTCGTTGCTTGATACCTTCTAAGTGCTATAGTTGATTTCGCATATTAGTTTCTATCTTAGGTCGGACGATGATATCTACCCAGTAGTAAATGTTGCCTTGTACTTATTCCTACTTGTGTTTTCCTTCGTTTTACTTTTGTGGAGTGGACCAAGTGTACCAGCGATTTCGACTCACCCTCAGTTCTAGCCAGTCTCCAGCACATTAGGTTCCAGGATGAGTTATTCATTTTAGCCCGTGTTTGATATTCTCAATTATGGCATGATGTCCTTAGTTTTCGGACATAACTGTTTTGTTCATTTTTTTGGTGTCTTGATACTCTTAGACCTAGTATTTGAAGATTATATGTCCTTGATGTGATGACTTTCAGGTTTTGGGAAACGATATTTAATAGACGATAGTAGATTTGTATTTCTTACATTAATTATATTATAGCTTTCGAATTATGGTTAGTATTTCGTAAGTTGAACAATAAATATAAGTTGGGGTTGAATTCGTTAGTTTTACCACCTAGGAGGTCAAGTGTTGGGCCACTCATTACTCATTTTGATCGTGACAAACTTGGTATCAGAGCTCTAGGTTCGATGATCTCATCACACAAAGACATGGCAAGTAGAGTCTTTCATAATGGTATAGGGACGCCTTTATTTTCTTCGAGAGCCTATAGGGCTCTAGGAAAACTCCATTCCTTCTTTCTTTCGTACTATTACTTGAATCCAATTGGTATCTAGGTGATACAAATTGGTATCTGACCTTCTTCACTTTATTTCGTTAGAACACCCCGTAGTTTAGTAGGCCAACTAGGGCTAAGTGTGAGGGAAACAAGAGCCAAGGCAAGGGGAAAGATCCAAGCGAAGGCCCAAGGCCCAAGGCCCAAGCCAAGGGTCAAGGCTGCCCCAAGGTTTCCTAGAAATGCCCCACTTCACGACCACCACAATGGCTCGTGGTGGCTAAGGAAGTAGCTACCTTGAGCTGCCCAAGAATGGCTCACCTTCACGAGCCAGCTCACGGCCAATGGTGAAAACCACGGCTTGTGGGAAGGCTCATGAAGATGCCTTAGAATTTTGGAGGCCACGCCACCCTAGCTTAGCCACTGCCAAAGGACCACTCGCAGGACCACGGCTCATGGAGCCTAACACTAGGCTTCCTACTGAGGGTCATTTTGGTAAATTCCTATATAGGTGGTTATTAAGTGAGGTCATTTTGTATAGTCTTAGTACACATATATAAGCTATTTTAACCTTTTAACCACCCCAATTAAGTCATTATTTCCAAAACCCCAAAAGATCCAAAAGTTCATTCTCTAAAAACTTCTCTCTCTAGAAGAAGAAGAAGAAGAAGGAGAAGGAGAAGGAGAATGAGAAGGAGAAGGAGGAGTAGAAGGAGGAGGAGGAGGAGAAGGAAGAGGAAGAGAAGAAGGAGGAGGAGGAGGAGGAGGAGGAAGAGGAGGAGAAGGAGGAGAAAGAGGAGAATGAGTACGAGAATGAGAAGGAGAAGAAGAAAAAGAAGAAGAGTGTTGAGATTAGACTAAAGTATACATGATGAATTATGACTAGTAGTGACTTAAGGGTAAAATCTAATATGTTGAATTATTTATGTTAAGGCTTTGATAGTGAAGCTTATATGATGCTGGTAGACTATTAGATAAAATTGTTGTGGAAGTACCTTACCCACCTAATCTACCCCATGAATGTTTGAATGCATGAAGTGATACAATCACATGAGTTAGGATGATATCCATGTCTAGTGCTTGAACCTTAGGTGTGTTGATTGAAAGTAAGTTTTGCACTTCAGGGAGGTGAAGTAGGAGATTACACTTGTAGTAATTGAACTACTTGAATTATGATGTTATCCATGTCTATAGTAGTCATTCTAGATGTGTTGATTTGATATGCGCTTTGACCTTGAAAGGGTAATATATGATATTATGCATGTTTTATGAAGGTTATGTACATGGTTTAATAATACTTTGAGAGTAAAGTGAATATGCTCATGATCTAGTTGTTGTGTTGTTGAATGGTTCTTCTCATGTACACACTTATGCATAAATATGATATGATGTGAAAGGTTTTCTACAATATAGTGATTCTAAGGTTGAAAGGCTTTCTAACCTATTGAATCTATATGAAGACATGGACGGTGAAAGGTTATTCTCACGCCTGATCTAATGAGCTATAGTATGAGTTATGTTGGATTGAGTGTCAAGACATTCTTCCATAAATATGAACTTAAGTCAAGACTTAATATGAACTCAATGGGAATTATGCTTAGCACTGAGTGGTTATTGAATATGAGATGGAAAGCTTTTAAGCTAGTTGAGTCCGGCTTCCCAATGAAAGCTTTTACACTAGTTGAGTCCGGCTTTACAAATGGGTTACTTTTACCTTAGTTGAGACCAGGTTCCCAAAGTATGTATCTCATGAGATGGAAACCTTCTACCTTAGTTGAGTCTGAATTTCTAGTAGCAATCTCCTTATCCCATAAATTACGTCCCCCCATAGGTTACATAGCTAATGGATCCACCTAAGTTAA
The DNA here is from genome assembly GCF_900185275.1 of Solanum verrucosum. NCBI lineage: Eukaryota > Viridiplantae > Streptophyta > Magnoliopsida > Solanales > Solanaceae > Solanum > Solanum verrucosum. Next base: position 211,748 of record NW_026020054.1, read on the forward strand.
GGGTATGGTTCTACCTTAGGCAAGTAGGACAACCCCTTTTCGATGTGGGGTAGACATCGGATTCCATGTTAAGCTCACATGGTCTATGACAGTTAAGGCTTATTCCCACGACAAGAATATGAATTTTGAACTATGGTTACTTAAGAAGCTTTACTTAGCATGGGTGAGATAAATAGGGTCTTATTCATGCATTGCACAAGTATGATTTGAGGGTATTTATAGTATGTTCTCTTATGTTAAGATGGACTATGTAATGAATGTGCGTATGACTTATGCTTATGATGTATGCTTAGTTAGAATTGTAGCTTGGAAGGCCCTTCCATTACTTGTGTGACTAAAGGTGAGTGTTCCCTTGTCTATGAGAAATAAGCTAAGGATGAGATCAAAAGGTGATAAATGTGAATGAGAACCTAAAGTGACTTTCTTAGCATGGGTGGTAGTATAGGGTCTTATCCATGCATTGCACAAGCTTGCCTTGAGGTGACTTATGTAGTGTTTCTATTATGTTATGTTAAACTAGATGCATTGATAATGCATATGACTATGTTGTTTTCTTTTATGCTTATAGCCTATGTCTTATGATGATGTCTCTTATGCTTATGACTTATGTTATTGTCTTTTATGATTATAGTATGTGTCTTATGTTGATGGTATATACTAGCCATCATATTTTTTATATTATTGTACTAACTCATACTTTTGCCTACATTCTTATCAAATGTAGGGTTCGGCGATATTGACTTACATCCTCGTGGCTAGGTTCATAGTAGATCAAGAAGAGAAGTTTTGGTGACTCCTCATAGCATCGAGGACTTGATCACCCATTCATTTTATGTCTTTCTTTTTATCTTAGAACAATTGTATGGGCTGTGTCCCTAAGACTTCCATAAATTAGATGGTTTGAGACAATGTTAAAGACTTCCGCTTCATTTTATAAAACCTTGATTGTATTGAGAAATGTTTTATATTTCCATTCTATTCTATTATCTTATGTTGTGATATGATAAGTGGCTTACATTGAGTCCTTCGGAGTTCTATGTGCCATATTACATCTAGGGGGTACCCCTGGGTCGTGACAAACTTGGTAATCATAGCACAAGGCATAGAATGGTCCTAAGATGTCTCAAACCACGTCTAGTAGAGTCTTGTTCATAAGTGTGAATCACGCCACATTTATGAATATGAGGCTATTGGATGTTTTGGAAACTTCACTTCTTTATTCTCTAGGTCTTGCCATAGAGTTTAACTCTATTAGGTCTTTCTCCTAATCAGTGCCCGATGGTTATCAGGATATGACTATTACAAGGGCTAACGTTAGAAGGAATGAGGAAGACAATGTGGATCAAGAAGTTCCTCCTCAAGCTCTAAGTGACCCTTTGGCTGTGAATATGACTAATGAGAAGATTAGGTTTGGTTTTAAACTTTTGATTCAGGCTGGGATAGAAACTCCAGAATTTTATGGGTCAAAGATAGAGGAAGATCCTTAAAAGTTTATAGATGAGGTCTCTAAGGTGTTGGACTTTGTGGGAGTGACTCCGGTAGAAAAGGCGGAGTTAGTCAATTACAAATTGAGAGATATTGCACAAATATGGTATGATCAATGGAAAGAGGCTAGATCAGTAGGAATGGGTCTCATAGAGTGGGAATGGTTCAAGAGTGCCTTTCTAGATAGGTTTTTTCCCTTTAGAGATGAGAGAAGCTTTAGTGCTTGAGTTCATTAACCTTAGGTAAGGTAATATGAGTGTTAAGGATTATGCATTGTGGTTCACCCAATTTTCTAAGTATGCTCCAATTCTAGTGTTCGATCCTAGGTCAGGAATGAGTAAGTTTGTGTCGGGTGTGTCCGATTTCGTAGTGAAAAAATGTCGTACGGCCATGCTCGATCATGATATGAATATTTCTCTTCTTATGGCTTATGCTAAACAAATTGAGGATGGGAAATTAGAAGGGAGATCTAGGGAGAAAAAAAGGTCTAGAAATAAGGATGGTGATTTCTCTCATGTGAACTCCTCCAGATAAGATCACTCTAATGCTCCTAAGAAAAGTAAAGGTAAGGTGTCTAACCCTAGACCACAAGGAATTAGTAGTGAGTCCCTATGACCTTTTTGTGATAGGTGTGATAAAAGACATGTGGGTAAATGCCTAGCGGGTTCCAATGTTTGCTTCGGTTGTGGTGAGTTGGGCCACAAGATAATGCATTGCCCTACGGTTGCTAGAAATGAAGGGGATAGTCGTCATAGGTCTCAACCTTACCCTTCATTCGGTCCAAGTGGTTCGGGTGTAAATGCTCCCAAGCAAATTAGGTTTTATGCTCTCCAAGCTAGAGGTGAACAAGAGTGTCCTCTGAATGTTGCTACCGATATGTGGTTTATGCTTATTTAGATTCTGGTGTTGCTTGTCTTTTGTGATATTGCCTTTGGTTTGGATGGGTTGCATTAGGGTTATGTTATTTGATGGTCGAACCCGACTTAGCCGTGATGAGTTTTGGGGTATGTCGATAGACTTGGTGAATAAGGTGTTTAGGTAATGCCTAAATGTGATGAGTGAGTGGACTTCTCTATGAAGGGTAAAAGTGTAATTCACCATGGTTTAGAATCATCTTGCGTGATGGATGTGAAGGCTTAGTGATGACTTGCTCCGACCTTATAATTGAAAGAAATGATGCTTAGAAGAGTCTGTATAGGATAACTCCCAAGGGGGAGATAATGTGCTTAAATAGCAAGGTCGTTGAGTGTTCTTGATGTTCATGATTTGGATTGGCTTGAAATTCGCACCTTGAGAGGTGTAGTGAGTTTGGGAAGTTTAGTCCCGGTTTTGTAGGCTCATATAAGATCTTGAGTGAAGTTAGTAAGATTGCTTGTGAACTAGAGTTGCTTAGTGTGTGGCATCGGTATATTCGGTTTTCCATGTCTTTTGCATAGAAGGGTGTTGGAGATTCGACATTCATAAATTCCTTAAGAAGAGTTGGGAGTTAATGAAAAATTTTCTAATTTAGAAATACCGGTAGGGATCTTTGACCGGCAAGTTAAGAAATAGAAGAGCAAGGAAGTTGCTTCCATGAAACTGTTAAGGAGTGGTCTTTTAGTGAGGGTTTTAGGTGCGGTGCTACTTGGGAGGCCGATGGCTAATAAGAAGTCCCGATATCCTCATCATTTTCCTTGTATTCCTCCTTTAGCATTAATATGATGAGTACCTCATGATTTTCTCTTTATGTGAAGTCATGTGTGATTTGTATGTTTCCATGATTTCCTTATGTGATGCATGTTCTTGAGAAATTTACGTTTAGTAAGAAAATGAGTTTTCATGATTTATGTTCCTCTTGTTGTTGTGCATTTAGTATGAGTTGCCTATTTGACTCCTTTCATCCATGAAGTCCCATGTTTCTGCCAATTGTGATAATGAACCCCCAATTCTAGTTAGGGTTTCTTCCTATATTGTGGGTGTTGTTGTATGTTGATCCAATTGAGTGAATAATGGTTGTTTATGATTGAATTAGTTGTATATCATGTTTTTAAGATGAAATTACATGTTTACATGCCTAACCCATGTCTAGAGAGATGAAATTGAAGTAAGTGGGTTTCATGCCATGAAAGGGGAAAATTGAGGATTTAGATGTAATCTTCTAAGATTGATGAAATACATGATAGATTAAATGAAATTGAAGTAATTAGTAATGGATTTCTTGAGAGTTGCACACCTAAACAGGAATTTAATTAGACTAAAGTATACATGATGAATTATGACTAGTAGTGTTGAGATTTGGTTTACATGATGATATGTGACTAGAAATGTTTAAGAATAAAGCATGTGGCTAGATTATCTTGAGAATTAGGCATATATGAAGACCATGTGAGGTATTGCTTGAGAGTATGGCTTGTAATATGAATGATGATTTCTAGGGCCTTGAGGCAAAAAGCTAATATGTTCAATTATTAATGTTAAGGCTTTGATAGTGAAGCTTATATGATAATGGTAGACTATTAGATATAATTGTTGTGAAAGTACCTTACCCACCTAATCTACCTCATGAATGTTTGAATGCATGAAGTGATAGAATCACATGAGTTAGGATGATATCCATGTCTAGTGCTTGTACCCTATGTGTGATGATTGAAAGTAAGTTCTCCACCTCAAGGAGGTGAAGTAGGAGATTATGCTTGTAGTAATTGAACTATTGAACTACTTGAATTATGATTTTATCTATGTCTAAAGTAGTCATTCTAGATGTGTTGATTTGATATGCGCTTTGACCTTGAAAGGGAAAGATATGATATTATGCATGTTTTATGAAGGTTATGTACATGCTTTAATTACACTTTGAGAATAAAGTGAATATGCTCATGATCTTGTTGTTGTGATGTTGAAAGGTTATTCTCATGTACACACTTATGCATAAATATGATATGATGTGAAAGGTTCTCCCAAAATATAGTAATTCTAAGGTTGAAAGGATTTCTAGGCTATTGAATCTATATGAAGACATAGACGGTGAAAGGTTTTCTCACGCCTGATCTAATGAGCTATATTATGAGTTTTATTGGATTGAGTGTCAAGAAATTCTTCCATAAATATGAACTTAAGTCAAGACTTAATATGAACTTAATGGGAATTATGCTTAGCACCGAGTGCATATTGAATATGAGATGGAATCTTTTACTCTTGTTGAGTCCGACTTTCCAATGAAAGCTTTATACTAGTTGAGTTCGGCTTTCCAAATGGGTTCCTTTTACCTTAGTTGAGTATGGGTTCTCAAAGTGTGTATCTCATAAGATGGAAACCTTCTACCTTAGTTGAGTCTGGGTTTCTAGTAGCAATCTCTTTATCCCATAAATTACGTGCCCTCATAGGTTACTTAGCTAATGGATCCACCTAAGATAAGTGTATGGTTCTACCTTAGGCAAGTAGGACAACCCCTTTTCGGTGTGGGGTAGACACTGGATTAAATGTTAAGCTCACATGGTCTATCTCGGTTAAGGCTTATTCCTAGAACAAGAATATGAATTATGAACTATGGTTACTCAAGAAGCTTTACTTAGCATGGATGATATTTATGGGGTCTTAATCATGCATTGCACAAGTATGATTTGAGGGTATTCATGTTATGTTATCTTATGTTATGATGGTCTATGTAATGAATGTGCTTATGATGTATCCTTAGTGTTGATTGTAGCTTGGAAGGCCCTTCTAATACATGTGTGACTAAAGGTGAATATTCCCTTGTGTATGAGATATAATCAAATGATGAGATCAAAAGGTGATAAGTGTGATTGATAACCTAAAATGACTTGCTTAGCATGGGTTGGATTATGGGGTCTAATCCATGCATTGCAGAAGTTTGCCTTGAGGTGACTTATGTAGTGTTTCTATCATATTATTAAACTAGATGCATTTATTATGCCTATGACTACGTTGTTATCTCTTATGGTTATAGCCTATGTCTTATGATGATGTCTCTTATGCTTATGACTTATGTTATAGTCTCTTATGATTATAGTATGTTTCTTATGTTGACTAATGCCTCTTATATGCTTATGTTAATGATTTATACTAGCCATTATATTTAGTACATTATTGTACTAACACATACTTTTGCCTACATTCTTATCAAATGTAGGGTTCGGCGATATTGACTTCCATCCTCGTGGCTAGGTTCATAGTAGATCAAGAAGAGAAGTTTTGGTTAGTCCTCATAGCATCGAGGACTTGATCACCCTTTCCTTTTATGTCTTTCTTTTTATGTTAGAACTATTATATGGGTTGTGTCCTTAAGACTTCCATGTATTATATAGTTTGAGACAATGTTAAAGACTTCCGCTTCGTTTTATGAAACCTTGATTGTATTGAAAAATGTTTTAAATTTCCATACTTTTCTTTTATCTTATGTTGTGATATGCTAAGTGGCTTACATTGAGTCCTTCAGGATTCTATGTGCTATGTTACATCTATGGGGTACCCCTGGATCGTGACATTTGCATATAGTAAAAACTAGAGCAACATAAGTGTAAACACTAAGACTAGCTAGAGAGGATACACCCTTGAAAATAGACATTCTTTCTCAATTAAGTTTGGATGTGTAATGACTAGTAACCTCTTTTTATTATGTTCTTAAGGTTGAAATCTCCATTCTTCATTAGTACTAAATATGAAGATACTTATGATTTTCTTGTTGATTGTCATGAGCTGCTTTATAAGATGAATATGGTATAGTGATTTGGTGTTGAGTTCATGGCATACTAGTTCCAGAGATATGCCAAATTGAGGTGGTGGCGTTATGGCACTGCTTATGACGTGGATAGCTTTTTCTGACTTTATCATGGATAAGTATGTCCCTTAGATTTTGAGGAATATAAGGAGAGATGAGATCCTGAATATGGATCAAGGGAAGATGTATGTTCTTTCTTATGAAGAAAAATTTCGTGCTTTATCTTGATATGGTACTCAACCTTTCTTCAGTCTGAAAGAGCGAATTCGCCGCTTTTGAAGGGATTGAGGTCAATTTTCATATTTCAACTTTATAGGTGGTTGCGTTGGAAAAATATTTTTAGAAAGTGGTTGATTTTATGATGAGGTAGAGGGGTGAAGCATATGACTTTACAAAGTTGACAACATGCAAGAAGTTTTGTAAGGAACATCTAGATAATGAATATCATTACTTTGGAAAACATAGTTAGTAAAGTTGTCATAACATGTATGGGTTACTTAGTGAATGATCAAATTATGTTATGCCAATTGAGGTCAGAATATCTAGCACGATTTCATTGATTGAGTGTATATCAAAGAGGGTCATGCTACGACTACTACAACAGTACAAATGCTTACTTTGTTAGAGCTACGAAGTGTGTTACTTTTGTTATCACTTGATCTAAGAAAGAATGCAAATAGTTTGGCCTATAGAGAGAATGAATTTGATAATGTTTTGAAGTTATTCAATGGGTAGAAATGTGTGGGCTCATTGGGTACGATTTTCTCGATAGGTATGATGTGTTCTAGTAATGGATCTAACGAACTTTCACGGTGTTTAACTAGTGTTATATGGAAATAAATACTAACTACTTAAGGAGTTATCAGTTGTATGACGTGTAAAGATAATGAGATTCAATGTTGCATTCACATTTGAAAAACTAACTAGTTTGTTACTACGGATGCTTGGGTTAAGCACTATTTTTAAGGAAGATTTTAGTGGTGGATCTTTGGTACGGTAAAGATAATGAGGACTGACGATTTTATTTAAAGTTGCAAATGAGTGGATTGATACTGAAATGACAAGCTTAATGGTAAAGGGAGTCCCGGTGAGTAAACTTGGGTGAAGGCAATTGAAGATTTTAGTAAGAAAGTGCATATAAAATTAGGTTAGTCTTTTGAATTTGATTAGTATAAGTGGGTTTGAGGTGTCATGTCGATGAAAAGATTGGCTTCGTAATGATGCAAGGGCTAACTGAGCATGATGGTAATAATAGTTCGTGATGAATTGTGATTGAGATGCAACTATATAATAAGGATTGTTGGTTAAACGATTTTTGTCTTGTAATAATGACTTGTGAGTATCTAAGGTTGTGATTTTGTACTATTTTGTGAGTAACATGATTGTATGGAAATTTTTAGGAGATGCCGAGACACTGCTCGAATAGAAATAGAGTCATAATAAAAAAAATAAAAAAATTAGTGGGATGTAGTGTAGCCTTCGGAAGGATGTGCAAGCAATAATATTTTTTCTATGATTGCAAGGGCAAAAGAGGTCTCTTCAGAGGAGTTGAGAATTGGATTCAGAGACTTGTGGTTTTATCCGTTTTTCTCTAGATATGGTAATAGCGTCATGGGTTCATCAGATTAGTTAAAAACTATTGGATAACACTTGAGAAAAGAATGTACATACATTCAACTCCAGTGTGATGATAAGTTCTTTTGTGGTTTTGAGTTTGGTAATGAGTACGCTTGAATTTTTAGCGATGGATATGTTAAGTTCGATAAAGAGGTGATCAATGATAAGCTAAGATACTTGAATTCATAAAAATCTTCAAGGTATAAGATAATGTTGATAGATTAGTGGATTGGGTTACACAGTTAGATTCACAATTCAATTTTTTCATTGTAAGTCTACATTTTTGGTGATATGTTTTGTCAATTTATGGATTTGTAAAGTAAGAAATGATCAATTCCATCAATTATTGAGCATTTCGAAGGACTAATGCATGGTTTGGGTCGTAAAGTTTGTTACCTTTGATTGTTAACGGACCTAAAGAAGGTCCCACTTAAAAGTGTTGGTTTCGACTAAGGTAAATGGTCAGAGTGGTTATGATGCTTGTTAGTATTGAGAGTGTAGGCTTCAGTGGAATGAGGTGATGAGTATGTAGGGTCTGATAAATAGAGTATAGGTACGATTGTAATATGGATAAGACTGGTAGATTGTGGGTAGCTAAAATCAAATAAATGGAGTCAACTGAAAGGAAATGTTTGATATGGGATCTTTAGAGGAAGGATTTAGTGTTACTCAACCTTGGTTCCGTACACTCTTTTTCACCACCTATTTTGTTATGTACATAATTTGGAGTATGATTCACTAGTTATGCCCACACATGTTTTTACTTTTGTGGGTGGATCGCTAGTGGTAGATTGGGTGTACCGATTCTGTGATGTCCTCTTGGTTATCTCAAATGACATATTTGGTGTTTTCTTGGAGTTGTTGAAGTATTCTAGTGGTTCTAATATGTACCACCTTGCTTATGAGAATTTATAAAAGAGCTATCATAGGTATTTACAGTTGGCCAACGGTCTTAATATTTATTTAGTCATAGCGGTGATATTTTGATTATGTGTGGTTGAATGTGGAGGCCATTGGGTCTAACTCTAACATTCTTAAGGGTTATCTATAATCACAAGTACTAACCTAGAATTTTGACAGTTTTGTTAGAGGTTTTGTATGCTTGGGTGTATCGCTCGATGGGTGATTACTTGATCATTTCCTTTTTCGGGTTAGATAAGTTTGATTCTCCCTAGATGAGTACCTGATGTCTAAAGATCAAAATGCTATAACTCAAGCTCATGAAAAGTTTATGTTGTGAGAAGGAAATATTGATAAGATCTATAAGATTTGTGCATTATGAGCGTGTGGTGGTTAGTTCAAGGTCACTTTTGGTTATAACCAATGTTGTTTCAGGATTTTATCATTGTTATGTGAGAAAAATTTTATCCTCATGGTTGTGTCAAAGCCCTTGAGAATATGTTGTGGACTTGTGTACGATTAACTTTGGTAGTTATTAGGAATGGTTTTTTTTGTTAGTTGAGTTTACATACAACAATAGTTATCACTTGAGCATTGATATGACCTCATTTGAGGCACTATATAGGAGGACGTTTAGATCTTCAATTGATTAGTTTGATGCATGTGAGGTGAAAACTTGCAGTAATGATCTTTTGTGGGAATTGTTAGCGAAGATAAAATTCATTCAACTTAGAGCAAGCAGAAGGATTATGCATACTGGAAGGTCAGGGACTAGAAGAGTCCACTTGGGAGAGTGACGCTGATATGCATAAAAGATATCCACACCTTTTTATTGATTCAAGTACCCTTTCTTACCCTCACCTTGTTTAGATCGTTCGAGGACGAGCGATGGGTAAATTGGAATCTAATGTAACGACCCATTTGGTCGTTCTGAGTACTAGAGCTTTTTATTTCATAAAATACTTTGTGATAGATTCTAAATGGATATTTTGGACTATTCGTAACAACAATTATGAAGTTAGTGGGGTAGTTTTAATAATTAATTTAGTTGGTGGTTAAAGAAGATAACATTAAAACTAGCAGTGGGCCACTTTTGCCACTTTCACAACTTTTATAATTATTCATATAATAATTAGGGTAAAAAATAATCTGCAGAAGTAAAGAAAAAAGCGGAAGAGGAGAATAACAAAAAGCAATGTGAACGGAAGAAGAACGCTAGCGACTTAGACTTCAGGTAAATCATCCGCCAAAATTTTGTATTAGCAATATTCGTATAAATTATACTATTATCATTATTGTTATAGTGTTGGGGTAAGAATGAAATTGGGGGTGCTATGTGGATGTGTTTACGGTCGTGGCAATTCGTTACTGTGTTCAAATTCATGTGAATTTGTGAATATATTTAGGTCATGATTTAATTAGTGTGTCATAATGTTTGTTGTATAGAGAAATTAAAAGGTTGAATAATAAAAGTTGCAAACAAGTCAGTGGCAAAGTAAGGAAATTGAAACTTAGGTAAAGAATTGGATGGCTCTCATGCCGCCAATCATTGGACAATGATTTAGGCTAATAGTAGGGTGGATTTCTGCCTACAGTTGACATATTGGAATAAGTTAGTTTGTCAATTATTCGTGGTACGCCACTGATATTTGTCATTCGATAATTTATATAGTTATCACATAATAATTTAAGTTTTAAATTATGGAAATAGGTAATTAAATATTAGGTGTATTGTATTATTCGAATACCATTAAGGTTTGGCTAATTGGAGGAATTAACACTTACCCTTAGGTTTGAACTTTACAAATTTGATTATAGAATTAGGCGAGTTTTTGGGTCTAGGCTAGACATAGAGTAATATAAGTGTTTATAGACTCGTTAACTTACAAATTATCCATATATACTTGATATATTGGAAAGGTTAAGAGGCATTGAGGAAAGGAATCGTATTGGAGAAGTAGCTTGCTTGACTTGGGTTCTACGGTGGAGGTAGGTTATGGTTTATTCTATGTGATAGAAAGACTATTAATAGTGATTGATAGTCATTGAGTGATATTGTGGAATTTTCTCTGTACTTGGTGGTTGTGATTTGGATAATTCATGTGTTGTGATGATTGATTTGTAATTCCAAGACCACGAAATCCACAATCCTGAACTTGTTCCATTAAAGCGATGCCTTGAATAAAGAAGGCTTAATGAAATATTGTTAAGGAAGTGGAAAGAGATGATAAAGAATGACAAATGATTTAACGATGTACTTGAATCGGGTGTCACTAGCCGACACAATATTATTGGATCGAGCGTCACGTTCCTACACGATGTTATTGGATCAGATCAATGTAACTAGGGAGATTTTCACTTGACTTAAGCTAACATTAGACTCTCCATCTGAGTTAGATTTGTATTAGTTTATGGAGTGAATATCGGTCATTCTACATGTGTATTGCATGAGTAGTTCTCCAATCCCATTGATTGGCTATTTGAGATGCATGTATATATATGTATAAATGATCCCTTAATTTTGTTTTTTAGGATTATTCGACATATTATGATCTATTTAATGTATTATATCTCAAATTTCCAATAGACTTTACGGACTCACTTAGTACTACTCAAGTATTTCTTTCGATATAGAAAAGATGTTAATTCAAAAAAGATGCATTGTATATGTTCATGTTAGAAGAAATTGTTTTTAGTTTCTAGCTAAATAATAAATGTATACTTAATGTATTTTTTTTGTAACTCTTCATTAATTAAGTTTGATAAATATGATATCTCTTATGATATATTGATGTATGAATTATTTATTAATATTATCTCTCATGAATTGAACTGTATTAATCTGCCTCATAAGAGAAAATATCTTTTAAATTGAATGAAACTTATCTGTACACTAGCATCTACGTCATTAATTGATCTGGATAGAATTTTGAGGTTGGTTAAAGAATGGATATTACAGTTCGTTGAAAGTGAAGTCACTACCAACATATGAGTCCTGTTTGGAAATAAAAATGACTAAGAGACTTTTCCTCTTTAAAAAAGAAATAAAGGTAGTGATAAGTTAGAAGTAATATATTCTGATTTATGTTGTAAATGATCATTCAGGCAAGAGGTGAGTTTGAGTATTTTGAGACTTTCAGAAATTTACTCATGATATGAATATATATATTTTTGATGTTTGGTAAGTCAGAATGTATTGATAAACTCAAAAGATTTTAAGACAAATGAAAATAGCATCATGTAAAATATATCAAGTCCCTGGAATCTAATTGTAGTGATGTATACCCATCTACATAGCTGATAAGTCACTTATTTGATAGAATAATTGCATTTGAATTGTCTACACCAGACGCTTTATAATAGATTTGCGTAAAGATAAAAGAAATAAACTCTTATGAAGATGATAATATTAATGATTGGCTTATTCATTGTTGTTTCTTTTTTGGGATATGTTCTAAGAACTACATATCACATTTGAATTCAATTCCTTTCAAATCAGGATTGAAATATGTGTGTTGATTGGATATCCAAAAATAATGAAAGAAGATTTATTTTATTGCCCTAATGAAAATAAGGTAATTGTTAAGACACCTGTCAGATTTCTAGAAAAGGACTATTTAGTTATCGATGTTCCTAGAAGTAAACTAGTTTTACAGGAATTGAACAAAGAAATGACAAATGAATCAGTTGTGAATTCAGATGCTCAAGAATATGTAATCGGTATGTCAGAATTGACATTCGATTGCATTTAAGTAGTGGGAGAAACGTTATAAGACATAAGAAACCTACAACCTCAAGTAGTGAGAGTGATGTTGGTTAAATTAAAGAACACTACATGAAAAAGTTGTTAATATTTCAATACCGAAAGGTTTTGAAGAAAATAAGAAGACGCAAGAACATGAAAGTGTGACTATTGTAGTAGTATTTAGTCGTAGTGGGAGAATCATAACGAAGAATGATTAGTTTTTGTATATTTAAGAGGAATTTCATGATAGAACTCCTGAAACTAATCTTAGCGTGAAAGGGTAGTTTCTGAATATCAAGGATTGAAGGTGTATTGCAAAATGGGTGCTTGGAACTCAAATTCTGACTTTCTATCTCCGTACAAGCCGTTGGGGCGGGGTTTGTTCCACCAGGGCGGGGCTTTTGTGTCGGGTTGGGTCTAATTGTGGCGGGACAGTCGCGACTTAAATAGAGAAAAAAACCTAAAAACATTATTTTCTACAAAACTTCGTTATTTAGAGCTAAGGGACGACCCATGGCAGTTTCTTGATAGATTTCCACGAATTCTAGAGCTAAAAGGTAATATTATTACTCCCCTAATCCGTAATTCGATTCTTAGAACTTAGAATCTTGGGTAATGATCATTGGGGAGGGTTTTGGCCTGAAGTTAATGGTGGGAAAATCCCTAATTGAACTTTAGGATCTTGGGTTTGGCCTTGGATTGATACTTTGATTATTATCCGGGTAAATTAGGCCTTTTTTATTGATCCCTGCATTAATTACTTGTGTTTAGACTAAGAACAAGCGGAAAGAATCGGGAAAGGGAAGGCTCAAGTGTCTTAGGAGGATTCAAGCTTTGTTTTGAGGTAGATGATGGTTCGATTTCCTATTTACGTGATATATACTGATTAATTGCTTCATTGTATGCATGCGGGTATGTGAATAGGGAAATGTGAAGTGAATCTAAAGAAATGATTATGTGCCAATAATTACATGCCATGAACTTGTTACTTGACTATGTGTATTATTCATTATGGTGTGGTTGTGATTGTGATTGTGTTGATTGGACCAGGTGTCAGGTTCTGACACATACATTGGATCAGGTGTCACGTTCCAACACATATATTAGACCGGGTGTCACGTTTCGACACATATGTATATTGGATCGGGTGTCACGTTCTGACACACTAACAGTTTGGGTGTGGTTCCATGAGAGGACCACTTATTATTATTACATTCATGTCTACCTGTCATTGATATTGGGAATTTGTATGTTGCCCTTGAAATGATACTTGAACTATGTATTCTTTATATGTGTGTTTACTGTGTTGTAATCCCTACTTGTATTTCTCTTACTGGAGTAGTCGCGTGATCCTACCAGTACACTATGGTTGTGTACTGATACTGCACTTGCTCATTCATTGTTGAATATAGGGCGTCTTAAGGTAGCTACTGACATACCTCAGTTAGGAGATCACTGATCGAGATCGAATTCAAGGGTGAGCCAATTCTTCCAGGCTGCCTTGGGTCCTCTATTGTTTAGTCCATTTTTTTGTATTCAGACTCTATAGTCAGATTAATTCTTATGTTTAGTTTTGGGGTTGTACCTCTCTTTCATAGACTTATTGATTAGTAGAGTTTTGATGCAATGACTTTCAGGTTCTAGGGTTGACTTCTGCAATAGTTTATTTAATTGTTAATTTAAAACCTTTGGAGTTTATGGGAACTCGGATTTTATCCATCATTTAAACTTGCTTCCATATCTTTAAATGCTTAGTTTTTCATTAAGTTGCTTAGTTGGGTTGAAGTAATGGTTCTCCCACCGGAGGGTTAGTGTGGGTGCCAATCACGGCGGACTGGGTCGTGACAAAGTTGGTATTTAAGCCCTAGGTTCGCTGATCTCATTATACCAAAAAACGAGTCTAGTAGAGTCTTGCGAAACGGTACAGAGACATCTGTACTTTTCTCTGAGAGGCTACAGGACTTTCGGAAATCTCTCCGTTTTCTTCTTCTTTCGTGCTATGACTTGATTTCAATTGGTATCGGGTGATCCAAATTGGTATCTAATTCCTCTCTTCTGTACGTAAATAGTTAACACGCGATACAATGGTGTTAAGCCCATAGCCCCCATCAATGAGCCATTTGAGGAGCCCGCAACAAGAGGTCGTAGTCGAGGCAGGGGTAGAGGTAGAGGTCGTAGAAGGGTAGCACCAGCCAGGAGTGGAGCCCCAATTGAAAATGCTCCCGGGAAAGAGGATCATCCTACGCCCGAAGAAGAGGTACAAGTGAATGTGGAATTTGAAAACGAGGAGGATTTTGGACTAGAGGAGGAGGTACAGGCTGAGACTAAAGGTATTCCTCCCTTAGACCCAGTGTTAGCTCAGCAAATCATTAATTTTTTGAGGGAATTGGTCGGCCCTGGAGCCCTTCCCATAGTGCAAGGGCCTCAACCCCCAGCCAATCCCCCCAATGTTGTTACTATTCCCAAGGTCGATGGAGAATTAGGAACTGATGACTTTTTACCTCCCCTATTGTGTCTTAAGATGACTGGTACTGAGCACGAAATGTTGACTAAGTTTCTGAAGCTGAAGTTGCATGTGTTCTGAGAGTGAGGACGTCTGTGAGTTCATTTGGATTGCTGTGAGAGGCTTAACAAATTAGGTATTGTACATTAGCATGGAGTAGAGTTTGTGACCTTCGAGCTTAAAGGTGAAGCTAAGCACTGGTGGAGAGCCTATGTGGAATGTAGATCGTCGGTCTTACCCCCACTCACTTGGACGTAGTTCCATGGTTTGTTTCTGGAAAAGTATGTGCCCTGGACTTTGAGGTATCATAAGAAGGATGAGTTCATGGCTTTGGAATTGGGTGGTATGACTGTAGCTGCTTATGAGGCTAAGTTCCATGTTTTGTCGAGATATGCTACACAATTGGTAACTACTAAGGAGAAGATGATTCGTCAAGGGATTGAACCCCGACTTACAGGTATTGTCTATGCACATGACCTCTGCAGGAATTTTTTTGAATGAGGTGATAGACTCTGTGAAGAAAGTGGAAGGAGTTCGACGTGATGGGCAGGTCAAGGCTTTGGCTAAAAAGCTCAAGAGCACAGGTAACTTCCATGGTTCCCACTCCAAGGGTTCAGGTAGGCCGACACTTGCAGCCCGACCAATTCAATCAACGTTGCCCGCTTCTATAGGTGGTTACTCGGGAACTCCACAGAAGAATTTTATTCAGGATAGCTAGGGAGCCGCACCTTCAGTGGCAGCAGGCCGTCTTCTGACCGCAGTTGATACAATTGTGGAGAACCTATGTATATGAGGAGAGATTGTCCCCACCCGCGCATGTTTGACCCTGCTAAGGAGCAGACTAGAGCAGTGGTACCCACAGGTAATGATAATAAATGCAGAGGATGTCCACAAGGTGGGTAACGAGGGAATCAACGGGGTAGTCGAAGCCAGCGAAATGGTAATGCAGGTAGAGGAGCAGTGCATCCAGGCAAGGAGGTTGTCCGTCAAGATGATAGGGCTCAATGTTATGCCTTTCCGGGTAAGACCAAGGCGGGCACATCTGATGCAGTGATCACAAGTATTATTCTTGTCTGTGATAGGATGGCTTCTATTTTGTTTAATTCGGGTTCTACTTATTCATATGTGTCAGCTCAGTTTACCTTGGGATTTGATGCGGTTTGTGATGTACTTGATGCCCCCATCCATATTTCTACCCCCAGTTGGAGAGTCTGTCGTAGTCACTCATATATATCGTGCTTGTCCTGTTTATGGGTTATCAAACTTGAGTTGATTTGGTTATTCTGGATATGTCTGACTTTGATATAAACATAGGCATAACTTGTTGTCCCCCTATTATGTTGTGCTTAATTGTAATACTAAGGGTGTGTTTTGCATGAAGGAAAATATTTTGCAGAAAATGTCTTCCAATTTTCTCATGTTTGGGTGCAGAACTGGTAGTTGTTCTATTCATGGAAGTGGTAGTGTGGTAGGTGAGTAATTCATTTTAAAGGTTTTATTATAATATTCTTTTGGTAAGCGTCTTAATCTTGATATTTCAGTTTTATTATTTTTTGTATTTGCGAAATTCATGGTAAAATGTAATAATATTTATTGTAATATTCTTCCGATAGTTGTTTTAATCTGAGTATTTCATTAATATTATTTATGATATATTCTAAATATAACATATCTTGGGTTCTTTGGTACATATATAAATTTTCTTCCATTAATTGTTCTAATAGTTTTATATCTTCCATAGATTCTGTCCAATATTGTAAATATTCGTAGTTCATTATAGTCTGAATTTATTTCTAAATTGTACCATTCTATTCTTTCGTAGTCTAAATCATGTAAGTCTATTTCATACCATTGTTGGTCCAATATATATTCTGATTCGTTATCATTAAATATTTTTTCTCATATGATTCTTCTTAATTCAATTATTTTTATATCTTTAAGTATATATAATATTAAAGTTTCGTAGTTTTTTATCATTTCATTATGAACATAAATAGTCATGTTTTTTATCATGCAGATTTTCTATTTCAATTTATTCCTTCCTATCATATTCATAATTGATTAAATTCATATTAGATCATTATGAACTAGATTATCTTTATCATGTTTTCCTGTCACTACTAGCATCGTACTTTAGCGGATACTTCCTTCTTATCAGCGCCTCAACTTTGTTTACTCCCTAAACGGCTTCCTCGCCTACCGGTTTCAACATTAGGATGGCATAGTATAGAAGTTTTCTCCCTATTTGCAGTGTGCTAATAAACTAGAAATTATGATTCAAATAATTATAATACATAATAACTAACATAAATTTATTCAATCATATATATGATATTCAGGAATATATGAAATTAGTTCCGGATATTTTTTGAACAATATACCTTTGCCTCTTGCTTAGCCATGCTATCTGAAATATCTGATTGGATTTCAGATTTATCCATTAACTTTTAAGTATTTAGTATCTTAAGAGAGTTTTTTGAAAGGAGAGTTTTTATTTAGGCGTTGCCTGCTTCTTTATCTACATATGTCTCCCTTTATATAGAAAGGGAGTTCTTACTTTATACGTACTATCCTACACTTGTCATCATTATTATGACACACACACTATGCACTATTCACTTTATGATGACACGTACCTAATTTATGACACACTACTATATACTATTTACACCATTCATGACTTTTTTACAATAGGACAAATATCTTCACATCTTATCTACTTTACCATATTTACTTTACCATACCTACTACCATACTTATCTAGTTTACGACTTTACTCTACAACTTTAAGACTTTTTATTTCATCCTTATCTTTTTCTGCCATATGTCTTCTTTTCCTTCATCTTTATCTTTATCATCTCCTTATCTTTTGGGCTTCCGTTATTATCTCTTATTCTAGCTGGACGTCTGGAATTATATTATCTTCTCCGTTGCACTTTGAACATATATGGTCCGGGTATTTATGACCAATTAGCTTGCAATATCTGGTTAATAATTCTGCTGAAATAAATCCTTCTTTTAGTACTAGTGTCGTAGGTCGTTCTTCTGGCTTAATTAGTGATAAAATCCATCTTTGGACTTCATCCATATCTGCTTTCCTTAGCTCCCTTGAATTGGAATAAATCATTAGCTGGTCTCTTGCATAGTAGCTCCATATAGCGTTTTTGTTTAAATAATTATTTACTAGCTCTTGTATAATCGTTGATATACCAATTATCATTTTGTTGGCATAAAAACATGGTATCTCTATTTTGCATATCTCTTCTTGTTGTCTGATATCCTCGGGTATATTCATATCTTTAGTTAATCCTATCTTGATAACCTGTATTGGAGGTTTTATTTCCTCATATAATATCTCCACTAGTGCTGTATAGAATTTTATATAAAATAAATTTCTTTCGTAACTCTTTTGTATGTGACAAATGCTTTGTGTAGTTCTGGTATTCCACTAACTTCTTCTCTGTCATATGTATATACGGTATTTAACAGTCCGTAGTTGTAACATGTTCTTACTAAATTAGTGTTAGTTTTCGGTTGTGCAATTAACTTGTTATATCCTTGTAACTTTTGTGTCAAATAATCCTGGTTTGGTTCTTTTGTAGTTGATATGGGGTTGAAGTTTAAATAGGTTTGGATTTTGTGGATATTTTCAATATAGGTTCGTGTGACGTAGTTATATGTCTTTTTCTCATTTTGGTTTTGCAAACTATCTGCGTATGTAGATGTTTGTGGTTTTATAGACATATGTCTAGGTGTCCTTTGGGTAAATGGTTTTGCGAATAGCTGGTTTAAGTTCGCATTTTTATGTTGTTTATTGCTAACTTGTTTGCTTGTACCTGTAGCTGTATTTAAACAAACATTATGGGTTTTATGGAGTTTCCCATCGTCTCCTTTTAGCTCTGGGTTTTTTCCGTCTTCCGATCGACGTAGCTCCGCATTTTTATAGTCATGCTGCTGACTAGCTTTAGACTTCAGATTATCTTCATTAGTCTTTAGCTTTTGTATCTCGTTGTCCATACTATCCACTTTTGTACAAAGTGTAGTATAGCTTTGAGTATCTTTTCGATTGTATCTTCTTCCTCAGTCTCAGTCTGAGTAGTTTTGTCGTGATAGGTAATCTGTAATAACATTCTTATCAGTTTTTATTACTTCAATTGTAAATGTAAAATTTAATATATTTAATACCAATCTCCTTATTTCTTTTGTTGTTACCGAATCTTGTATTTTTCTTGTTAGCCACCATTTTATTTGTGTATTGTTTGTTCTTATAATAAATTCGTTATATAGAATATATGGTTCAAATGATAATAAACACTTATACATTGAATATAATTCTTTTCTATTTATTTCCCATTTTATTTCTGTATTATTAAATGTTCCTGAATAATATCTACAATGATGTTCTATCGTATTGCCATCATATCTGTATTTTAATATTCCTCCATAACTTTTTTCACTCGCATCTGATTCTACTATATAAGTAAATTTTTTGTTTTCATTCGGAAAATATAGTTTAGGTAAGTGTTTATATAATAATTTTACCTTTTGTATTTGTATTTGGTCTTTTTTATCAAACTAATATTCTATATCTTTCTTTAATTTTTGTTGTAATGGTTTTAAATTCTCTGCTAAGTTTGGTATGTATTCTCTTTCTTGATTTACTAGTCCTAAGAATGATTGTAATTTACTTTTTGTGTCTAGTTGTTCATTTGAGTTAATTATTTTTTGTACTATGTGTGTTTGCATTTTTATTCTGTTTTTATCAATTTGTATTCCTAAGAATTCTATTTGATTTTTCATTATATCTGCTTTATTTTTACTTAGACTTATACCTGAATATTCTATGATGTGTATAAATTTTTCTAATAATCTTATATGTTCATCTTGCGTTTTGGAATATAATAATATATCATTAATATACACTACACAATTTTCTACTTGTTTAAAGTAATTGTCCATAAAGTGTTGATATCTACCTGGTGCGTTTTTATATCCAAATGGTAGTACATTCCATTCATAAAATCCTTATGGTACGGTGAATGCTGTTATTTTTTTAGATTCTTCTTCTAGTTTTAAATGATAAAATCCTGATTTACAATCAAATTTGCTAAAATAATTATATCCTTGTATTTGTCTTATCTTTAGTATTTTATTTGGTATCGGATAATTATATGTTTTGGTTTTTGCATTTAAATTTCTATAATCAATAACCATTCTACTTTTTCCTCTTTTTTGTTCACTATGTTTATTTACGATAAATGTCGGGCTTGTGTGCTTACTATTGCTTTCTTGTATATATCCTTTTTCTAATAATTCATCTATATGTATCTTAAATTCGGTTAAATCATTAAAATTTTACTTTAATGGTTTTTGGGTTATTATATTATTATTATCAATTAACTCAATTTTTAATTTTGTTTTATGTTTCTCCCATCCTTGTAGGGGATCCTCACTATATAATAATTCTAACTTATCTTGAATTATTTTTACTTTATCTATAGAGAATATAATTAATTCTATTTTAGGGTTTTCTTCTTTTATATTTTCTAATTTTTGTGTAACTTTTTCACTTACTTTTATCCATTCTATTGTTTTTCATTTTTTATTATTTACTCTTTTTGCTCCTATTTTTTGTTTACACGGTGTCGTGAACCACCACTGTGTTTTTGTTATTATATGTGAGTATAATTTTTCTAAAAATGGCATTCCTAATAGTATATCTTTTGTAGTTAATACAAAGTTATATATTTCTTCTATAGTTAATATCTTATCCCATAATTGTATTTTTATATTTTTTGCCTTATATGTAATCATGCTTCCCTCGTTATTAAATACTGTTACTACTATTGGTGTTTTTAATTTTTCCCATTTATCTTCTGGTAAACAATTGTATTTACATATATTAGCTTCTGCTCCCGTATCTATCATTGGTGTATACTATCTGTTGTAATATCCCTCTATTATTATCTTTGTAAGTGTGTATATTTTCATACTAAGGTTTTTTTTTATTATTACTCTTTTATTTTCATAATTTATTGTTAACTGTTTGTCTTCTAGATTATATAATTTTACTTGTTCTAACCATTTTATTTCTAAAATGATATTTTCATTTCCTTGATATATTTTAAATTTTATCACTATTGGTACTCCTCCAATGATTATTTCCTTTTTTGTAGTTTCTTCGGTATACATTAACGCTTTTGGTAGTTCGGGGCATGATTGCTCAATAGTTATTATTTCATCTTCCGCCTAATCCTCTTGTAATATAGTTTTCTTCTCGTCCTATATCTATTAATATTAAATTTTTTCGTTGTTCCATTATTCCCGTTATGTAGTAATGATGTGGTTTTATTTCGTCTTTCATTGATTTTTGTGGGGTTTTCTCTATTCTTCTTGAGGTACTCATTTTTTATGAATGTTTGAGGTATTTCATTGTTTATTCTTTTTGATGTACTTAGTCTTTCTTTTACTATTTCTAAATCTTCTTCTGTATCAATTTCATTAGAACTATAGTCATTTTTGTCTATGACTGTGACTATCCTTTCAAAGGGATCTTCTATTTTTATTTTATCTATTTTATTTTTTGCTGTTATTTTATGTTTTGTTGTTAGAACATATAAGTTTTTACATCTAGCTATAAATATTTTACTTCCTGGGGCTAGTTCTATTCCTGATATTCGCCAGTATAATACTAGTGATTTATCTATATTTCTGTCATTTATTGCTACTGAATAGTTAACACTTATTATAAACTTAAATTTTTTGGTATATAAGGTTACCTCTTACTGCACTTATTATACTTTTTTCTATTGGTTTGTATAATTCTATCATCTGCTAAGTATATTTCTATGGGTGTATCTATTCCTTCTCTAAAACATGTTTTTATTAATATTTCTGTTCCTCCTAAATGGACATATTTAATTAGATTTTTAGCCTTAATATCTTGTATTTCTTTATTTATTATTCGTTTATTTATTATTGGTATTTTGGCCTTTCCTTTAGTGTATTTGCAATCTATGATATGTTTTCTTTGACTGACTACATAATATTCTTCTTTTTGTTGTTTAAACCAGTTTCTTATTGTTGGTATTTCGAATATTTTTGCTACGCTTAAGTCTAATTCTTTTCCTTTTATTTGTTCAAATATACTATTATCAAATATTATTTTCTGTTCTAAAGATTCTTCATCTTGATGTTCTTCATTATTTATTATTTGTATGTCTGCTTCAGTCATTTGTTATAGTATAGGTTATCTGATTCTATTTCTATGTCATTATCTATTTCATTTTCTGATATTTCATATATGCTATCTTCACTTTCTAATTCATAATCTATGTATTCTATCTGCGTATATTTTTCATCGTCTATTATTATTTCTGATATTTGTTTTTTCTTTGGATTTTTAGGTAATTTACAATCTCTAGCTATATGTCCTAATTTTCCACAATTATAACAAGTACATTCCGTTAGTTTTCTTTTTGGTCTATATGGTCTTTTGGTTTTGTAATTATTTACATAGTACCTTCTTCTTGGTTTTTTATATTTATATTTTGATCTGTATTTTTTATTATATTTCTTTTTATTTTTATAATACCTATCCGTATAACCAAATTGAGGTGCTGTCTTATTTTTGTAACATGCCAAGTTTTTTACTAATATTTTTTTCCATTTTTATTTCTTCTTTATGTTTTTCACATAGTTCCATAAACCATCGTTGTAAGAATTTTATTCTAGCTTCTAAGGTATATGTTAATTTTTCTTCATTCCAACTTTTTATTACTTTTGAATTAAAAGGTTCTGGTAATTTTGTAAAATATATTTTTCTTATTTCTTTAGTTTCTTCTATGCTATATGTTCCTTTATAATAGTATTCTCAAAATGTACATGTATATTCATATATGTAACACATATTACATATTGCTAATTTTGTCATTAGATTTCAATTTATGATTTTTTATTTATTTTGTTCTTCTACCTCTGTTGTCATACTACTAAATTCATTTCTTATAGCTATTTCGTATTTATATAGTATTTCCATAGATGTAGTAGCTATTCCTCCATCAATTTTTTTATTACTTCTTAAAATTGTTAAGCTTTCACTTGTTAAATTTTGTAGCCATAATTTTACTGTTTCTATAAGTGTTCTTTTCTATGAATCATGATGCCTCTGTTGTTACTATCTTGTTATCTATTAATTGTTTTGATATATATCCCATCCATAATTGGATTGTTTTATTTATATCTGCTACACAGTCTAAATCTAAAAAATCATGTCTTTCAATTATTGGTTTAGGTGTCCATTTTTTATTTAATCTTTTATCCAATGTAGTTTTTTCTTTATCATATTGTTTATAATTTTCATTATAATATTTTGGATTAAAATTTTTTGGGTTTTTACTCCTGATTGCTATGTTTTTCTTCCATATCTGCGTCTTCTGTATTTACTTCTAAATTCTTTGTATTATCTATGTTTGCTAAAAGTTTCGTATATGTTTCGCTTCTTTTCCGAATGTTGTTCTTAGATCATCGTCGTTTAGTTCATCAATTCTTATTTCGGGTAGATTATCTTGGCTTATTTTCTTCTTTTTCTTGTAATTCATCTTGTAATTGCAATTTTTCTTTAAATTTAATTATCTCATTTGCTAATTTTGTTTTTTGTTCTTTTTCTTTTTGTTTAATTTCATACATTTCTTTTAATATTGCTAGCTCTTTTTCTAACTCTATTATTTTAATATTTTTTACTTCTTCTAATTGTTGTACTTCCTTTTTTGCTTGTTGTTTTATTTTTTCAATTTCTGTTTTTCTATCTATTTCTTCATTTTCTTTTGTTATTCATATCATACAGTTAAACTATCTTCTAGTTTACCGTTTCTTTTTCTAACATTAAACTTATATTGTCACCTATTTTCTTTATCTTCTTCCTAGATTAGAAAATATTATCTTTATTTTTAATCCGTCATAGTTTTCGTATGTTTTTTCATCTATTGCATATTCTTCTTTATTCATTTATAAATTATGTTGTAGTTTATATTCTAAGTTATTTATTTGTATTTCTAGATATAAAATAGTCTTTCTTTGTGCTATTATAGATTTGTGACAATTTCCTGCAAATATATTATTGTTAAGTCTATTTTGCCTTGTTCTAATTCTTGTCTTTTTGCTATAATTATTTCATTAAGTTTTTGTCTATATTCGTTATTCTCATTATTCATTGTTTTTTAAGTATTGAATATATTTATATTCTATTTTAGATATATTATCTATTAATTGGTCTAATTTTTCGTTATCAGTTTTTGTGATATTAAGTTGTTTATATTCCGGATTATATTTGTTTAATTTTCTTCTTAATTTTTCTAATCTTTCTACTAGTAGGTTTCTTCTTATATTTCTTTTCATCCATAGCTCTGATTCTGGCATACTCATCGGGAAAACAAGAAACTCTTTTATCAATAAAAATCTGAAAGTTCACCCTCAAATTTAATATCTATCCATCACTCCTAACTTAATGACAAGAAATAACTTAAATAGAAAATACAAAATTACTTATAATACAATACCAGTATCTTAAAATCGTGGGCTAAAACCAACGGTTAATAAATATTTTTTATGCAATCTTATCCATATTTGAAAAGAATTTCTAGACTCTGCAAATATCAAAATGAATATTAATAAATGTAACGAATAAAATGAATATTAAAAAACATAATGAATGTAATCAATGATATGTAAAAATACAATTTAATAGAAATAATGATTTGATCAAAATGAACAAATATTTGAACGTAGTCAACCGACTGTGATAAAAAAATAATGTAATAAAATAACTAATAAAAAATTTGAAATTTTGACAAATAAGAATAAATATCGATAAACTTATTTAAAAATTAAAAAAATGTATTTTGAACTATTGAATTAATAAAACTTAAAAATTATGAATTTTGAAAATGTTATGCCAAAATTTGAGAGTCAACAGAAAGTACCCTCCACCGACCCTAAAAACTCAAAAGCTTCTTTTCCCCATCCTCTTCCAACTCTGCAATACTTATTTATTATACAGCAATAACAATTATGTCATAATGCCAACTAAGTTAGCATCAATTATATGAATGCCTAGTGTCCAAGTCACTCCATTTAACCCTTAGGGGTTGTTTTGGTGTGAGGGATAGAAAATAAATAGTGATGGGATAGGAAAATACTGATGGGATAAAGTTTTTGTATCTTGTTTGGTTGCCATGTTTGAGATAACTTATCCCAACCATTTATATCATAGTGATGGGATAAGTTATCCCATATACATGGTGGGATAAGTTATCCTCGGATAGCTAACCCCAGGACAACTAATCTTGGAATAACTTGTTCCCAACCAAGCGACCCCTTTATTACTTGTACTTGGGGAGAATAAACAGATCAAAAGTCTGGATACAAACGTGTAACTAATACTCCCTTCGTTTAAAAAATAGTGGCCTAGTTTGATTTGGCACGGAGTTTAAAAAAATAAAGAAGACTTTTGAATCTTGTGGTCTTAAATTAAAGTTATGTCAAACGTACAAAATTGCCCTTTAATCTTGTGGTCTTAAACATGTCACGTGGAAACTGAAAGTAAAATGTTACCAAAAAAGGAAAGAGTCATTCTTTTTTAAACAAGCTAAAAAGAAAAGGAGGTATTTCTTTTTTAAATGGATGGCGTAAACAAAGTACTAGGATCAAGGATGTATTGTGTTGTAATATCAAGTTATTCCATTGAATACTAGTTGTATAGTGATTAAATCTTGAGTTCAGTAAGCTTCAAGAAGCAACACAATGATACAACTACTAGAATCATTTTTTTATGATTCTCGTGTTAATTTTCGCACACTTCGACTAATTTCGTGTGATACC
Source organism: Solanum verrucosum (assembly GCF_900185275.1). Taxonomy (NCBI): domain Eukaryota; kingdom Viridiplantae; phylum Streptophyta; class Magnoliopsida; order Solanales; family Solanaceae; genus Solanum; species Solanum verrucosum. The sequence goes on from NW_026020054.1 coordinate 237,593, forward strand.
TGCCATCTCCCACAACAACAGGTAACTCTATCCACCAAAATGAGGACAAACAGAAAGAAACGCCTAGTTTTTTTTTTTATCTACGTTGTAATTTGAACCTATAGACATCATCACTCTCAAACCACTTCTAGGCCACACTTTTGGGTACTCTTTGGTGCGATAGAACTACTAGAATCTTAACATGATACAATCAGGAAAAATAACCACTTACATGCATAACCAATAGCTTAAACTAAAATTTCAAAAGCTAATCTAGAGTGGATTGCATTTGCTCAATATGTAAGGTTTAAGAATGTTGCAGATCACCAATAGTTAAAATAGAAACCTCTCTAATAGATTCTTCTTAAAATCTATCTTTATGTTTTTGATATTACAAGAGACCATCACTGTGCCATGTCTCCTCATTTCATATTTTTTCCTCTGTAAACCTATTCACATTTACATTTCAAAAAGGGAAAATCGTATTTTTTCTGAAGAAAAAAGAGGTAAGAAGCCCGAAGAGTATTTGATATCGGCAATTCCCTTTTCTTTAACCTCTTCTCTCTTTAAGAGTTTGTAGCGCATTAGTAAGAGCAACATCTTTGCTAACTGTCAAATCAAATGGTTTGGCATCGTCGAATTCTTTCTGAAGGCATGCTTCTTGCAAAGCTCATTTGCAGGATTCGGATGAACAGTAGAGATGTGTTGGTGTAATATACCACAAATACAATAAATTACAGTTGAAATAAAATGAACAAAAATGTATAAACAAATATTTAGGCTGAGACGCAGAATATCTTGTTCTCTTTTAAGAAGATTCAAGCCCACTGCGGCATAATCTACAACCGATCCAGCAGTAATACTCTTGACTTGTCCCCTCCAGGATACAACAGCCCAACACATTGTACTACTCAAACAACTCCGGACTAGTTGAAGAATCCAAAGCTCCACAAACAAAATACCTTCCTTCAACATATAAATATTCTCTTTTATATATAGTGAATATAATTGAACACTTAGAAATACTTTCTTTGTATCAATCTTCCTTTCACTACACTTACCTGAGTACACTACTACAATACTTTCCACACTTCTCACTTTTTTGACACGCAATTCTAAAGGAAGAAACACCACTATTTATAGGGGAGAATTCTTTCTTTGTATTGAATTAGAATAATGTGGTTATAATGTAGGTAATGGAATGTCCTAAAGGTTACATGACATACAATGTATAATAACGTAGAATAATGGGTGGTAGAAATTAGTGGGTAGGTCATGGCAATAGGGTTACAAGAGTTACACACAATAATGACCACCTATATCTTGTTGTCAACTTATACACACTAACATATAGCACTTAATATTTTTAATTTTAATATTAAATTCATAAACACCAGCATTCCCCCACTCATTTCAATATTAAAATAAGAGAGTGTTTCACATTTAGTTGAAGGTAGATTGTTATGCATAATGAAGGTGTGCTCTGCATTGAACCTCACTGTTAAAACAATAACCTTTAATGTAGAGTCAGTAGTGTCTCAGACCTTGAACTATTACTGCTTAAGGGAAATAAAGTATCATTTCTTACACACAACAATCAAGTTGTTGAATAAACTTTTTTTTAGCCAGCACATTACGGCCTTGTGCTATCCAGTTTTTATGTTTTCTGAAAACAAGCTCATTCTCATAGAAAGCGCCCTACTTTCAACACTCACATAGGTGAAATATGTCAAGGGTGCTCCATATTATTGACACCCCACTTATACGAGATACAAACTTTCATTAAGAGTTCAGATTCAACCTCCACAAAACCATTATAAGATAAATGCACTCACATTATAGAGATTGAATAAGCTTAACAATAGTGCCATTTCACAACAAGTCATCATATGATTCGTTCTCCTATTGACCTGGTTCTTCAATATAACTTAGAAATTATTTTTTTTGCTTCAATTTCATCCCCTCGATTCGTTCAGACTCTTTATCTTGCTAAGACGCTTAGTTTATCAAATCTGAAGATTATCACAAATTTTAACAACAATTAATATTGATGGTTTTACCAGTGATCATATGATCTCACAATATTGTGTTTTCTCCTCATGAGTCTGAATTTACGTTTTAATAATGATCTTGTGCTCTAACATCGAATATTGGTGCCATTAGAAAATTAATTTCTCAAAATAAAGTGTTTGGTAAATCAAATTCAATTTTTTTTACTTCAACCTCAATAGTTGAGTTAGCAAAAAATAATTTTCTTTTCTCATACCAACAAATAACCCAATTTTTTTCTCATTTAGTTTGCTTGTACCTGCCAAGTCTTTTACTTACAACACAACATCAACTCAAGTTTGTCAGTCACATAGCTCATATTTTATCAGGCCAAAAAACTCCTTTTTTTTACAACTTTCTCACAAAATTGATCAAAAGGAGTTCCAAGACTCACACAACCAAAAAATTGTTTTCACAAATTTTCAATACTAATGTGACTTGACAAGGAAAATTCCTTCACATGTTTATGATATTTTTCATTCCAAGAATGTATTTTGTTTCTCTTATCCCAAAACATTTCATCTTAAAATGGCTACTCAACATATTTTTCATAATTTATTTATAACCCTCATATTAGAACTAAAAATCATCTCATTATAGTCCACACAACAACATGTGATTTATTCCACAATAAAATATATGCACTTGTAATACTCTTTTAGATCATTTCTCAAAGACGCAAAAATCATTTTTTTTCAAGATGACTTTTTTCCTCATTTCATGAGCCCCCACTATTTTAATTTAAATATCATTTTTTCATGAAAAGTAGTATCACTTTATACATGAAAATACTAGGTAAAAAGTTTTCTCTTTACCTTTTCTCCGCTTGAATTGAGCAAGTAGAAAAATACTTTACCCCTACATCTCTTCTCTTCCATCTCTTGAAGAGAGCAATGTTGAGCAGAATACTGTTGAGATCTCTATTTTGATATTCACACATTTTCAAACTGTAACAAAAACATGAATCTCATTAAAATTGTTGATGTAATATACCTAAAATACAATAAAATACAGTTGAAATAAAATGAGCAAAAATGTATAAAAAAATCTTTAGGCTGAGGCGCGGATATCTCGTTCTCTTTAAGGAGATTCAAGCCCACTGCGGCATAATCTACACTGATCCAGCAGTAATACTCTTGACTTGTCCCCTCCAGGCTACAACAGCCTAACAACATTGTACAATTCAAATAACTCCAGATTAGTTGAAGAGTCAATAACTCCACAAACAGAACACCTTCCTTCAACATATAAATATTCTCTTTTATATCTAGTGAATATAATTGAAGACTTAGAATATTTTGTTTGTCTCAACTCTCTTTTTCACTACACTTACCTCACTACACAATACAATATTTTTCCACACTTCTCACTTTTTTTGTCACACACTTCACAAAGCATGAAACACCACTATTTATAGGGGAGGAATTCTTCTTTGTATTGAATTAGAATATGTGGATAATAATGTAGGTAAATGAATGGCCTAAAGGTTACATATGTTACAATGTATAATGAGGTAGAATAATGGGTGAAATCAGTGGTAGATCATGACAATAGTGGTTACAAGAGTTATACCACAATAATGATCACATTATTGTCAATTTATACCCGCTAACATATGCACTTAATATTTTAATTTTAATATTAAAATGCATAAACACCAACAAGATGTATCCCTAGTATTCTAGAGATAGCATTGTTGGTATGCTTGGTAGCATAGCTTAAGTGGTACGTGTTAGGAAATGTATGCAAATGGTTATTCAACCTAATCGACCCCTAGAGTTCCCTTAAAAATTAGGTTATTTCCTCCGCTGGAGTTTTCATATTATGATGTTCATAAATCTATTCAGATTGGGTGTATTTAGCATGGGAATGTCCTTTCTGGATTCTATCGGGGCATATGTGTTCGAATTCTTTACAGTTGGTTTCAATTACTAGCACATAGTTCCCTATATGATGGTTAAAGGGGTGCTTAATTGTAACACCTCAAAAATTTCAAAGTTAAGACCTGAACCATTCTTGAATTGCGTTAAAGTCGTACCGAGTGATTCTTAATTGTTCTTAGATTCTAAGGTCAATTCATTAGTGTGGAATGATTTTGGATATCGATTAAGTTCAGTAGAATCCCCTAACACAAAGTTGAGTCGAAAGCTTCCTTACCAAATAAGTTTTGACGTAAGATTCTACTTAGGTAAACTTAAAATGATCATATGTCTTAGCACATAAAGAATTAGGTGGCCAATGACCTATCAAATTAATGGTTTTTGACTCCTCTTTCCAATGCCACCAAGTTTGCTTCATTATTAGCTCGAAGTAAAATGATATGCTCGTTTTAGTGAAGCCTACTTTTTAAGGAACCTAACTTGTTTTAGAGGGGTAGTTTGTTCTTTTTCCACTCCTTCTAAGCCTAAGCCACGTTTTTATTCACCTAATTAAGGACCTATTCAGTGTTAAACATCTTTTCGCATTCTTTAACACTAAGAAGAATTTATGCAAAGTTCCAAGAGGAGAAAAAACTAGGGTTCAAGCGTTCTTCAAAATTTCATCAATTTTCACCAAAAACTTTTGTTCTTTGCAGGTATATAAGGCTATCATAGTGTTGTACTAGCTCGTCCTCACGCCCTACATCTCAGTTAATTCAGAAATCGTCACATTTAAGGGATCCATTCATATTTTTTGATATTGAATTTGGTTTTTTAACAGTTGAGGTTTTGATTCTTTTGTTTTGTTTTATAGTGTTGCGCATGCTTAGTATCACATTAACGCTATTGATTTAGTAAATTTATGTTTTCAAAAGGAATTGTATGCAAGTTCTCATGTATTGGTTTTGGGTTTGAGAAACAAGAAGAGTTTCGGATCAATTTTCCAATTGTAAACTAATTTGGTGTCCTAATTTAACTTGAAAATTCGTCGGGGATGGTGGGAGGGCCCTAGGCGGTGCGCTAGTAATGCGCCACACCTAGCCTTCAGTAGTTCAGGCCTTGGAGCGGCGCGCCAGTGATACACTCAAATTATACCTCTCAAGTATCAGCGATCATTATCAAGTAAAGAACCCAACTTGGAGGTTGGGGTCGATCCCACGAGGTATATGGTTTAGACTTAAACTTAACTTGCAATTATATTCTTTTAGTCAACGTACTTCCAAAACAAGTAAATAAACGGGGGGGTTGTGAAACAAATTTTGGAAATTATGTGAATAATCAGGAGCAAGATTCAAACTTTAGTTATTATCAAGATGAGAGAGAAACTAGGGTGTACGTTTCCCCATAAGCTCATAACGCGGTAATCCTAGTAATAGAATATTTCCTAGTGTATTACATGCAAAGTGATAAGTTAGGTATCTCTAATTCCTTGGTCCGGCAACTAGAATTTCACCCCGCACCTTGGTCCGGCTACGTGTGTATAATTTACTAACCCTTACCTTTACCTCATATTAGACATCACATCGATGTATGGCTTAGTTTTCACCCTCGCACCAATCGACATTAGACTATTAGATAGTATCACACTAAATCTATGTTGATAATTCTTTTCTATTAACTACCTCCTTGGTCGGCAAGTAGCAACAAGGCGAGTTCTAACTTTGGCACCATTAAAAAACTTCTAAACGAAAGAATTATCAATGCATGCAATAACACTATTCAAGAATTACTTAGTTACTATTCATACTTTGTTAATCGCTCATGGTTCCCACAACCCTAGTTGTGGATTTAGTTACCCATAATAGCAAGAACACAATTCATATTTTTAGATGAAGAAATCATGAACTTACGTAATGAGAAGAATAAACCCAGAATCTCAACTTGAATTTCAAAGTCAAAAATCTTCAAAACGAACTTAGGAAATCAAGAATTGCTAAATTGCAAGTTAATCTCCAAAGCCAAAAACTAGAACAAAAGTAATAAGTCTAACCCCAAAAACGAGGTTTACATGCCCTATATATAGAAAAACAAGTCCCAACTAAAAAGGAAACGAAATAAGGAAATAAAGTTTATGGACGCGGTTTAGTTGACGACACTGACCTACGGACCGTGGACTGACCTATGGTCCGTAGGTCCCTTCCGTGGTTTGGGACTTAGGCAATTTTCAACTCCAAAAATCCACTTCTCAGCCATAATCGACGGACCAGCAAATGGACGTGATTCAATCCACGGTGGATCCTCCTCGTGGTTTCTTACTTAGACTTTTGAAATCAGGTACTGGAACCCTTTCTGAATGGATTTGACGGACTTGCAGGACGGCCCGTAGGTCGACCTACGGTCCGTAGTTTGAGGTCGTGGTTCCACACTTGGTCAAGAATTCCCTGATTTCTTCTTCATGATTTGCCTGTCCATCTACGGAATGTGACTGGACCTACGGTCCGTAGTCACTTCCGTAGATGCCTTTTCTGCACAATTCTTCAGTTGTGTCTCATACTTCCACGTCCGAACTTATTTCCTGCAAACATGATAAAAACACATTAATACCAATACAAAATGGCCCTAGACACACACAACTCTTAAGTAAATGTATTAATATCGTAAACTCACGGTATATACACCCTCAACTTAAATTCGTTGTTTGTCCTCAAGCGATGCACTAAGACTCTAAACGACACTTGTATAGAAGCAAGCATTCAAGCACAAGCAATCACATGGCTCTCTATCCCGACTCTCTTTTTGAGTGCAAATCTTTTCTCTTAGACTCAACAAGCTAACTCATGGATCAAAATATGACAAAGATCGACCAATCAACACACAACATACACTGTTTTGCTATCACCAAGGTACCAACTTTCGACAATGTAACTAGTGCCCTTACTTCAAACGAAATCCCTTTTTCACACAATGAATATGATTTTGAGTACAAGGATTCATTCAACACTCACGCTCAGAAGTAATTTCAAGTACAGTTAGTGCTCAATACCATAGGCTTGCCCTTATTTTCACTGCTTAGACTCTCCAAACTAGTTGCTAGGATCACTATAGGACTTTTCTTAGCTTGTAACGTAGGCTCGGGTGTGTGGTACATTTAGGTACTTTTTAGTGACTTTCTGCCCTCCTTGACATTACATTGGCTATTTACCTCTTCCTTGACCTATTTTTGGCAACTTTTCATCTCAATTTCTTTCCCTTAACTCTTTCAACCAAGGATGTGACTTTTGACTTTTTGACTCTTATTTCTCACTTTCTTCTTTTTCTTTTACTTTCTTTTCTTTTATTTCTTTCAACACTTTTTTTTGCTTCTTTTGCACAAAGTCACATCCTCTTTCATTTTTCCTCTTTTCAACACTAAACTCTTTTCATACCCTTTTTCCATTTGGTTTCCTTTTTCATAGCCACCCTCAACTTATGCATTTTGCATTAGTTGAGGTGCACAATGTCCGATGTCGGACCAGGGCCAAGATCAAGGTAACTTTTGGGCTTAGCCACCCTCAACTTAGGCTTTTGGCCTAAGTCAAGGTGCACATGTCCAAGGAGGGACCGGGGCCAAGACAATGTTTTAAGGGAAGGTGAGTTAGGTGAATCAAAAGAATTGGTCAATTTTAGGCTCAAATATTTGGATCAAAAGGGAATAATGCTACCATTTGGTTAGATCATTTTAGGCTTAAGTGGACTAATTTGAACAATGGCCTATGATCACTTCCTAACTTCTAGCCTAGATTATCCTAGCAGGACCAACGGGGCAAGTTCTAGATTGGCACAAAACTGTCTGAACAATCAACCATTCTCACACACTCTTGGCACATAGTTTCATTATCAGATTATAGATTACCCAGTTCAAGTTTTAGCTTAAGTCATGAGATCAAGTTGGTTCTTTATCATGTCACTCAGAGCCAACACATTCAACTCATTCTAGCCTACATATTTTAGCACGTATCACAAATTTTGGATGGGTATCATTTTTCATTTATCCTTATGCCATCATTCATTCTTTCTCATGCTTCTACACATACACTCCTAACACATACCGACTCAACAGAAATTAAAACAGTATTTTTGGGAAAACGAACACAGGCAAGAAAACCCCAAGAGAGGATTATGTTGGGTTACTCAGACTTCACCCTATCGTTCACAATCCAATCACCCACCCCAACAAAAATAGAGTACAATTGTCTCCAATGCACAAAAATAAGCAATAAAGAGTAGGGTGAAGGTGAAGCAAACATGTGGCGCAAATGCACCGAAGAACTCAATAAGCGGGTGGATTCGGTTTCCCGGAGCCCTCTAGATCAACCCTCAGTAGTTCCCACATCATCAGTCACAGCACCCTCACTAGTGGTATCAATCACTCTAACTGCACCATCAGTGGTGATCACATCATCTCCCACAGTATCTTCAGCCTCAGTAGTGGGCCTAGAACTCGAGGCTCCAATAACACTCTCATGAGGCCTCTGCTGGCACAATTCCTCATCTACAACGGTGGCTTTCTGATGGTTATTGTGACCAACGACACTAACCTACAGTACGAATGTCTACGATCGTCGATAATATAGTAACCCAACCAAGGGTTGGGGTCGTTTCCCAAGGGAGTGGTTTTGAAAATTAGTAGAAACATAAAATTTAGTTCTAACTAGTCGTAGCTAAAGACATTAACGATTAAAAACATAATAATACAAAGGGGGTGACACAAAAGTGTCAATTAACAAATGGGGGTTTTGTCACAAGTGTAACAAAAACAA